>NC_069729.1:5212522-5302522 GCF_027358585.1 Pangasianodon hypophthalmus | reverse complement strand
TGTAGTGGTGATCAGCATCACTGTATTATAGTTATAGAGCTAATTCAGTTGAATTGAACAAATTTCATCTTAAATCTAAATATCTAAAAATATCTTGAATATAACTGGAGCAAGAAATAAAACACTTGGGGTGTGCTGTTAGAAGAAAATAATCAATGACGGCATGATTGAAAGTTTTTTATTCCTGTTTTATTGTTCTTTAAAAAAAAAATTATTCTTTTTTATTTAATTTATTAAAGAACATTATATTTTTTTTATCCATTTATAGTTTCCTTTAATGCTGTGGAACATCCGCCGAAACAAGATATAACTTATGTTATAGCAGTTTACCAAAAGCAACTCTTTTTTCTATATCTTGAAATTAATAAGATAAAAAAAAAATTGCTTTTCATTTTACCAACAAACTGTAAAGCCCTCTGTCCTGTGTTTGAAAACTTGACTGTTACAAAACACCAACACTGGAGACTCCTTCCATAAATGTTATAAATATACATTTTATCAACAATTACACACATTTTTTAAAAAGTCTGTTCATGTGGCGTGTCTGTCCCTCTGTTACTATAGAAATAATAACATATTAGAACCAGCGCATTAATATAAACCTTGTGCCTGGAACTACTGCCAGAGCTGCTCTTAGAAATGATAAAGACAATCAACAATGATAATGAAGATAATTATGACCAATCAGAATCTACTATTCAACAGTGCTGTGGAATAATATGAATGGTTGTGGATGAAAGAATCAGGAATAAAAAGCCCCAGTAGATAAATCGGGTGTTATAGCCTAATGTGGCTGTTATTTGAATAGTTTAGTCTGTGAAAGGCTTTATTTTTTAATACTTGAGTACCTCTGCTAAGGTTAAAAAAAAAAAAGTCTGCTTGAAAGCAGATTACGTCATACACTCACAGAGGCCGTGACCTGACTTTGGAAACACCGGAGTCACCTTCACTTCATACAAACACTCTAAGCAGCGAGTGAACCCCCGGAGTGTAACAGAGCTCGGCCTGTTCGTCTGCCTCCCTCGAAAGTGCAAGCTTAATTGAAAGCAATCCTCAGCTCTCTAGCCTTTAAGATGAATTTGTCTGCAATTACCCGAGCCTCCCGCGCATCCGGGCCAAGCCCTAATGCCGCCTTCATCGAATTAGGAGCCGTCTCTTGTCTCCTTTCGGCCCGGATATAGCCATGGGCGTATCGATTGGACGGGTCCGGGTTAGATCCGGAGAGACTGGGAGCTCTGAACCGAAGCAGGCCGAGTGTGTAATGAATGCACTGAGTAGCTGTGTGCTAAGAGATCGCTCCCTGAGTTAATGCTCCTGTAACACGGTTAGAGAAAGTGCAAACGCAAACCCAATCTGGACCACAATCCGGAGAGAGAGAGCGAGAGAAAGCGAGAGAGAGAGAGGGAGAGCGCTCTGGAGACGAGACAGAGTTAATGGGAGAGACATAAGCCATCAGGTGTCCCATGAGAAAGTTAGTCTTTCTCTCTCTCTTTCTACTCCTCCTTCACATCTGATCTGAAAGAATAGGAGCAGGGCACATCTCAAAAGCAGTGGCATTTTACTCAATGTCTCATCTAACATTTCCACTCGCAGGGCCCTCAGAGGGATTCATGAGCATGCATCAGCAGGGAGGAACTGAACTTTGTAGACGTAATGCTGCAACACAGAACCGAATAATATGTCAAGGAATACACAATGTTTACAGACCCACTTTAGAATAAGTGTTTCTACTACCTCTCTAAACTTTACTGCACAAGTATGTTATGTATGCACAGTTACAGATGGATTACAGCAGCATATATTATATAAAACATTGAAATACACTACATTTACGTTTACTGGTGAAATGTAACAGAGGAAGGGGAATTACACTTTTCCAGTAAGGTTTTCTTTTGGACTCTGACTGGACTCTGACTCCTTCATTAACTATACATGAATTGTCCGATATTAAAAGGTCATTTTATGTAGAAATTAAATTAACAAGTTCCAGTGAAGATAGGTATTGTTAAATTTCAGAGTGGTATTAATCTCATAAGTTTTGTTAAGATTCTATTCTATTAAGATTCCTGAGCCAAGACTGAGGCTAATGCTTATGAGGTTGAGTCAAATGAAAACCTTAACTTATGCAAATATGTGTTACAAAATAATTTTTTTTACATAATCTCCATTTCGTTAAAAAAAACAAAAAAAACAGTCTGTTTCTCTAATTTATGTTGCAATTCATTTGACTCACCATCATATTTACACACAACCCATTCTTTAACATACGTAGAGAAAGTTTGCTGCAACACTCTTGCAATCTTTTAAACTACAAAGCTTAACATCGAGGAGAAAACAAGACCTCCTGACTCCTCATCTTCACTACCGTGTTCTCACAGCATCACAGGATCCTTCACCCTCTGTCTCCTACTAAAAAAAAAAAACAAAATCAGCAAGTCCAATCATGCCCTCACCTGAACATGTGAGGATTGAAGGAGAAAAGTACTTTTATAGCCGTCTGCTTGTTTTTCGTGTATTTTGCACGGCCGGCTTTGTGCAAATCTCCTGAGAGCTCATGTTTTTTAACACAGCAAATATTAACAGTGCAAATGCGAAACACCTTCATGGCGTGCTTGTGCCTGAGGGATAATCTGCTTCTCTCTCAATTAGTGGCATTCTCTCAGCTGCACACATGCTGGTGACCCTGAAGCTGCCCCCAATCGACAGGAAAGTGTGAAAGGCCATGGTGCAATTTGCAACAACAGCAAGCAGCTGTTCGTGTGAAAGTTTCTCTACAGAGCGCATCAGAGATGTGTGGCCAAGGCGGATATTGTCATGCAGGACAAAGAAGTTTTGGTAATGAAGAGGAAGTAAAAGGAAGGAAGAAAGAATGGCTGGGGGATAAACTGTCAGCCTGCATAATGCGCCATCATTGTTATTATTATCATTATGATTTATCATTGTCATTGCTGCTACATTTACATGTTCCTGTTTCATCTTTCCTGATGAGAAGTTGAGGGGTGTGATGGTGCACCAGTTTCTGATTTTGACCCTGTTGATGCACTATAATCTGGGCCTTCCATTAATCCTTTTCCGTATCTCACTTTACATATTTGGTCACGGTTTCCTGTTTTTGCTAATGCTCTCACTATCCTGATTGGCTCCTAGCTTCCTATTCTTGGTAACAGTCTCTCTCGCTCTCTCTCTCTCTCTCTCTCTGGTAATCTTCCATATGTATTCAGTATATAGTGAATCATTTCAGTGCTCATGCCATTTTGTTTCAGGTCTGAAACACTGACTCAAGAAGGAGCAGTGTAGCTGGTTCAGAATACCCATAATTCACCATGTTCTTTGCAGGTCTCATCTTGACTTTATTCCCATTTCTTAGTCTTGAGCAGTCTCTGGTGTTGACCCTGAGTGTCTTGGGTTATGATGGATTACCCAAGCCTGTGTTTTCCGACAGTGACTACTGAACAAAAAATGAGTGGGCGGAGTCAACGTTTCAATAAAAGTGTGAAGATGAGGCACAAAATTGACCTGACTCAGTCCAGCACACAGCTTTACTAGAAACAGTAAACGTAATATTGAAAAACAGTAACAGATGTAGTAGTAATTTATCTCAGTACTTTGGTATTAAAAAGGCATTTTGCAGGATCTTCTAGCCAAAACATCTGTCCTGCTCATATGCAGCATTGTTCTCAGCACTAAAATAAAGAGATAAATAAACTAGTAACTAAAAATTCTGGCATAAAAACTAAACAACCCTAACAAAGATGCTGCAAGTACACACTTGTGTCCTACACTTCATTCCTGCACCTGCATCACTACAATGATAAGGAAATACTAAAATTATTCTACACTTTTAAATGTAATGTAAGCTGTAAACATACAGTGCTGGACTATAAGGTTATCAGCGATGTGGCACCGTGGTCCTGGATTTAAGCAACGAGTTTTATTATCTCACCCTTAGCTGGTGATCTTTTGTACACTTTTCTGGTCACAAGCTTCAAAATCTTCAGAACTGACTGTTAGCACAGTCCTATATACCAGTTTCCAACAAGAAAACATTTCTGAACACTATGACACAATGAGCTTTTTGGAGCATGATATAGTCACTGGAGTGGGAAAAAAAAACCTTTAAAGCATTGTATCTTTAAAAGTTTTTACAGACTTAGGAGTTAGTGACAGGAGTTAGTGACAAGTGGCAAACATGTTTCACCATTTGCAATGTCAGTCTAGTTCTTGGCCATGCTGAGTATGTGAAAGTGCCAGACTCCAGCGCTTTGGCTTGTGATGCTTGGCTTGTGATCATTTTCAAGACTCGGACTTAAGACTCAGACTTCCACTTATATTTTTAAATTTGTATATTTTTCATGCCCTGATGTATAAAAGAGAATAGGAAAAATAAGAGTTGCTTCAACATTAAATAACTGTCACGTCTGGATCCACTGCCAAGCCAGGAGCCATCTGGAATCCATCACGGATATTACAATGCTTACACTCACCTGATTTCTAACACACTTGTTTCCTGTTTCTTTCTCCATCACCCTCTCTATACTTAAACAACTCAACTGTATGTTCTTTGCAAGATTTGGCCATCTTTTCAGTGTCCAAGTTGGAGCCTTATTTCCCTTGGTTTTGATCATTTTGCTTTCTTTGTGTTGTGATCCTGTTTTTGTCTCATATTGCCTGATAGTTTGACCATTGGCTGTTTTAACCATGATTTTGCCTGCTGACTTGAAGGTTTGAACATTGAGAACATCTCTCATCTGCCTCTGATTTGTGACATTAACATTAGGAAACACAAACTACTATAGACTGCTTGATCTGTAGTCCCTGCACCATTCTGGACTGTCAAACTTAGAGACTTTGGACTGAAAGGTAAGTCACTGGAATACAACAACTCAAAATCTAACTGTATGTGTGCATCTCTTCTTTAAATGAGCTGAACTTATTGGAAAGAGAGAAATTACACATTTGTTAACTGCAGAGGAGCTCTGACCAGAGGCCTGCATTTTATTTTCTTTATCTCGCTCCCTCTTGGAAGCGATACACTGCAGCCTAACAGACACTGACGTTAACATCTTCAAGAAGTGGCACTGTTTACAAAACAGTTTGGCAGAGATGTAGGAAGACTCCTGTTTGGCTGTGCCTGCTTTAGCACCGACTCTTGGCCTTGTGACTGAACTGTCACTTGATCCAGAGAGGGAAAGCAAGAAAGAGAGAGAAAGATCGAGCAGCAGGTGCATTCCTGGGTAGCAGTGCACTCAGTGTTGGATATCTGCAGGATTTATTGCAGCTCCATCCATTAGGCCTCTGGCACTGGGTCCATTGACAGAATGGAGCTTTTGTAGCCGTTTCCTTCATGCAGCAAAAAAAAAAGTGCCCTAATCCGATGAACACACTGATCCAGAGCACACAAGGAGAGAGAGGGAGAGAGGGAGGGAGGGAGAGAGAGAGAGGACAGCGCATGGTGCGATAGCTGGAAGGAAAAGAAATGCTTAGATGTAGAAACATTGTACAGTTAAGTAGTGCATTTTTAGCCATCAATCAGTCAGTAAGAGCTTACTGTGTTTTTCTATCTGGACAAAATTACAGCGTACTTTCTGTTTTCGTTCGCTAATTCTCAGATGAACGCAGTACAAATTAAAACACTGCCAGAAGCAACATTTTCAAACTTTCACATTCTCTGAGTATTAGTAATATTAAAATATTAACTTTTTTTTTCATTAGGCAAAGTTTATTTGTATTTGACTTGTTAAACTCTAAAAGTAATCAGCCTGAGTGTTGCAAGTAAATTTATTGACCTTATCTGCATTTGTTAAAAAGAAAAACCCTCTTAATAGTTTTGTACTAGTAATAGTGTTTTATATTTATAGACCAAGTATTTGTATGTGGCTACAGCCAATGAGTGGGTGGATTCAAAGTTTCTATAAAAGTGCGAGGATTAGGCACAGGATTGAAAACCTCACTCAGCACTCAGATTTATTAGAAACAGTAAACGTACTATTTACAAAAAACAAACAAACAAAAAACCAGTAAGAGATGTAGTAGTAATTTATCTCAAGTACTTTGGTATTAAAGAAGGCATTTTGCAGGATTTTCTAGCCAAAACATCTGTCTTGCTTATATGCAGCATCATTCTGTGCACTGAAATAAAGATATAAGTAAACTAGTAACTAAAAATTGTGGAATAAAATCAAACTGTGCAAATGAGAGGTGTTTGGGAGAACAGAACAATTTATTCCGAATGTGAAGCCTATTGCTCGCTCGAGACAGTAAACCCTCACTACTACTGTTCATACAGTTTTATATAAGTGGTGCTTTGCCTCAAATACCAGCCCCACTTACTATGATTACATCAATAATTCAACCTAATGACTCAAGCAGCCTACGCGGCCATGCTGGTGATGGGATCAAAGACACGGAGGCAGACGCATGCTGGGAGACAGAGGTTTACGAGCCCATCACCGTCATCACCAAGGACACGAGCAGCATGATGCCCATTACACACATCACAAACAATGTGTCCAAAAATATTCCAAATCAAGTGGCGCCACAGACGCAGACGCAGTGACTGGCACAATTTCAAATCATTACTAAGCAGCGAGAATCTCTAAACTGGGATTTTAAGATACAAATTATCACTGGTATAATGTAATATTGTATCCAGATATACAGAGATCTCTCTCTCTCTCTAAATATATATATATATATATATATATATATATATATATATATATATATATATATATATATATACATACATACACACATACAGAATGACTCATATATAGAAAGCGGTGATCAAATCAAAATAATTATTGCTCACAGATGATCATGGTTTATAATTAAATTTATTTTTTTTTAGCTCTTTACCCCAAAGAGCTTTGGGAATGCTAAATCAAACATCGAAAACTAGACCTGTATTTTGGCTACAAGTTTTCAATTATATAATAATAAGCCTTAAATGATTTATTAGTTAATAATTAATTATTATTTATTAATATGTATTACTGTATCATTCATGCAAAGGTTTCTTCATTTTATTTACATTTGCTTACAAATATTCTAAATCCCACAGAGTAGGACATTATACTATTATATATATTGATATACCGTATTTTTGAAACAAAACCATTTGTGTTGTTGAAGAAACTTCCAAACTTTTGAATAACCGTGTATATTCATAAGCCGTAATCTACTTGACTTTGGATAAAAGCATCTGCCATATGAAACAATATGAGTAAGACAAAAAAATGAATAAGATAGATATCAGCACTTTTTGGTACAAAATTTCTGCCTGAAATGCATTTTATTGTACAGTAAAACAGAATCCAAAGAACTGAAAAATGTTATGCTGACTTAAGCATCTTTCTAACAATAAGTGTGTCATAAAGTGAATTTAGATATTTTAAGAGCAATGTAACACAGACACCTGCAGCCTCAACACACTTCACGGCCTTCAACTGATCCTTAAGGAATGTCAGAGAAATCAGTTAAAGTGATTTTCAACTGGAGGAATAAACGTGTCTCATCCCGCAGCACCCATCACCCCTCCTCTCGTTCTCTCTACAGCCACCTTGGTTATGACGGGTGCTACATGGCATTAGCGGTTTGTTGTCTGAAGCGCGGAGGTGGATCGGCTAAAAATAGCCAGTCTCATGTCATTCTGTGTTAATTAGAAGAGGGGTGTGTGTGTGTGTGTGTGTGTGTGTGTGTGTGTGTGTGTGTGTGTACATGAGTTGTGGGTTTGGACCCCTTCAGAGTGAGCGTTGACAGGACTGGCTGAAGCGCCAAACACTGTCAGAGCACATTTCACAGCTGTCGCACATCAGCTCACTCACTCACTGTTTTCTCTCTCTCTCTCTCTCTCTCTCCCTCTCACACACACACACACACACACACACAATTGTCTTAGTTGTGAGAACCTTCCGCTGAACGAAGGAAACTCACACACATATACACACAAATTAAAGAATGACACCAGGCATTTTAAATGTACATATTTTGTATAAAAATGTGAATACACAAGCACACAAACCCTAAATCCAATCTGAGCGAGCCAGCCAGACACACACACACACACACTCTTCCCACCTCAGACACTCGCGTCTCATCTCGCCCTGTTACTCTCACACTGATACACCCTCTGCTCCACAGAGACTGATGCTTTCTGACCATCAGACAAGCAACACTCCCTCCACCCTTCACCACACACACACATACACACACACACACACACACACACACACAGATCACATCCTTTTCTGCAACACACAGTGTCTCAGAGGAACTCCAGCAAACACAAAGAGCAAACTTTAAACACATTAACAAATCCTCTAGGTATCACTCCAAACTAATTATGTAATCATCATTAATAACTGCAATCTTTTAGCAATTTAGATGGTAAACAACTTCCACTTACGGAGGACGAAAAGGAAGACGTTAATGGTGCTCTCTTAAAAAAAAAGAAACAACTCCCACCCTTCCCATACCCCCTCTGTCTCTCTCTCTCTCTGTAGTGCTGTTATTTTAGCTACATGATGGGGAGAGGACTCATTAAGCTCCTCTTCCAAACACACTTCTGCTTTCAGATAGTAGAAAGGCGCCATTTATCTACTTAAACCTCATGTCAGCATTCATCATCTGTGTGTGTGTGTTTTAAGCAGCACATTTCCCTGTTATATAAACATATAATCAAGTAACACAGTTCATATTTGGCCACTTTAAAACAGTTATTTTGTGTATGATACTAACTGTTTCAAATTTATAACAGCTACTTAGTGTTAATACACTGCATTAGCTACTGAATGCCAGTTCTACTGCTGTCCTGCTATAAACTCTTCTTGAAAATGCATTATCATTTCATGTTTTTTTTTTCTCTCCCCGAGGAAAATATACATGTATAAACATTGCACTCCTATCTGATTTGGGTGAGCCTGTGTCCACTGTAGCCTCTGATTCCTGTTTTTGGCTGACAGAAGTGGAACCTGATGTTGAGTGTTCTGAGATGCTTTTCTGCTCACCAGGGTTGTAAAGAGTGGTTATTTGAGTTACTGTACCCTTCCTGTTAGCTCGAACCAGTCTGGCCATTCTCCTCTGACCTCTCTCATCAACAAGGCATTTCCGCCTGCAAAACCCACACGGGATTTCTTTTTTTTTTGCACCATTCTGTGTAAACTCTAGATCTCAGCATGCCACGTTCAGTCACTGAGATCACATTTTTTCCCGATTCTGATGTTTGATGTGAACATTAACCGAAGCTCTTGACCTGTATCTTTATCTACAGGTTTTATTTTGCACTGCACTGCTGTCACATGATTAGCTGATTGGAAAACTGCATGAATGTACAGGTGTTGAAGTGGCCAACAGTGTACTAATCTACTATTCTGTACTAATATGCTAAATCTAGAGTAATAAAAGCACAAAATAATACTAATACAAGACCAAACTGCTAAAAACAGTTTAAAAGCCTTTGTCTGAGAATAACAATCACCTCAAATCATCCTGCTCAGCTCAAATCAATGTGAATAGATGATTATATAATTGTGACACAAAATGGAATCTGTATTGTAATATTCTTTATTGTGTAATTGTAATATTCTTTACTGTATTGCAATATTCTTTATTGAGACTTATCTACATTATTTATATGTCACTGTATCCTCACAAGCTGCTACTGATGATGGCTTCACTGTAGTGCATTGTAGTCACAGAGGAGTCCTATTTCAACCCACTGAGTAGGTATATTAATATAAATATTGATTACTACATCTACAAGATGTAGAAGTTAAGCTCATGTATGATATAATGCATCAAATAGTCCAAGAGTTACTCTTAACATTTGGCTATTCAGCACATTATTGCAAACATGATGAAAATCCAATTCAAGAGCTACTCTACTATGCAAGTGCGTAATAACAGCTACACAGCGCTAAAGATGGTCAGGTAAATTCATTATATGTTAATCTTTACAAATCTAAATATACTAATATCTGTCAACCTTACGTGACCACACATATGACTGCATTCTATTTTTTCATTATTCGCTACTGTCCTGGGTTTTCTCTTTTCCTGAGATAAATAAAAGATAATGAAAGCCCCTTGAGCAAAATAAGAAGAAATCTAATTCTAGCAACACTTCAAAGGGGCTTAACCGAGTTATAGAGGGAAAACAAAAGCAACGAAACATTTGGCGAATTAAAAAAAGAAAAAGAAAAAAAGAAGCGCAAGTAAAAAGTGCAATAAATATCCAGAAATTGTAGCCCCGTTGGCAAAAGCTCATTTATTGAACAACGGCTTTCCATCTCAGGGACACACTTTTTTCTCCCACACCACCAGCCACGGCCTCAAACTGTGCACTTGTTTTGAAGATATTGAAAATGATAATGATCTGATGGAATTCATTGGCTTGCTGTAGATAGTGATGGTTTCTATGCGACACAGCCTGGCTTGATGATAAGGTGCTGGACAGCATAATGAAGATGGGCGAGGATACACTGACCCTAATCGTTTCAGGTGTCACTAAAGGTCAGTTAGCTGGACACTGGAGTCAATAAAAGTATGTTCATACTAACAAGATAATGTGAGCTTATTAGATATGGGTTTAGGATTCTGAGATTCTGAGATCACCAACATGGCAGCTGAGAAACTGAACTGGAATTTTCTCAGCTTTTTGCAAATGAGTTATGACAGGATGATGCCACAAACAAATCGACTGGGTCCAGTAAATTTCATCAATCAATCATAAGGCACAGATTGAAGAGAATCAGTTACTAACAAAACGATCCATCATCTCGAAAAACACACTCTTGCTATTTCACACCTAATAAGAGCATTTTAATTAATCTTATTTGATTAACTAAGATGGATCACATAAGTACCAATCTCAGTGACTGGTCTGCTTAGATTGACACACTTGGACGAGACTGCATTACATGCTCCCCTTCCTTTTTGAAGACCTTAGCAACAAAAGAAAAAGCAATTAACTGTATGATTAAGACCAGCCCAAAATACTTCCTGGCTCTATATATATGTATAAAGCAGAGGGGGGTGGGGGGCAATCTCTTCAATTTCATGTGTGCATTCAGATGTGTCATTTCTGACCCGATGCGGCCACTGGCAACGCCTGATTCCTGCTAATATGCAGTCTGAAAATGGGTAACACTCCATTTGAGTTAATTCTAGCCAGAGAAGGCGGAGGAGGCGGGGTTCGGCTGTAATCAGATAATGAATGCTACTCTACTCTCCGCTCGATTAACAGCCCTCAAAGCAATCAGCATCTCACGACATCTGCACTTAGTGTGTTTAGCCTTCTTAGCTAGAGGGAAGGTCCTGTAACACTGAGATCAAATGTGTATTAAACATGAAAGAATATTCCCCTCCATCTGTTACTAACCTTCGATAGCAAACATGTGCTTGTTATATGTTCAACTCATTTTGCTCATTGTGCACTAAGATAAATCATGGTCATGTGACAGAAGATGGAACCAGAAAGAGAACAACCAAGATAGCTTGGCTGGAGTCAGTAGTTTCTGTGACCAAACTGTAATAAACTTGACTCATCAAGGCATTAACTCAGGGCCTGATAAAGTTTCTAATGCAGCCCACCAATCCATGAATCCACGTTCTAAATTAAACTCATCTTATGGACTGGTAATTGAATTGAAAAATTTGAAAAAAGAGCTAGTTTGTAAAAAAAAAAAAAAAAAAAAAAAAAAAGAGCTCTGTTATTCCACTGGGGCAAAATAAGGCATTCACAGATATAAACAGCTACTGACAAAATGTGCTAATGATACATAATTCTTCATTAGCAAGCTAAAAAACCTGACGTCTCTTTCCAAACTAATTTAAACAGGTGCTTTTTGTAAATTTTTGCAAACTACATTGATTTCCCCCATCTCAGTATTATTGGCTATTTCCTGTACATTTGTGACATATATTCCCAATTAAGTCTAACTGGAAAAGTTGGCACTGTATATATTTATTCCAGCACACTGGACTACTTTTAATGTGGGCCATTATCTAAAATGAGTTTGAACCCCCTGGATCAAGGATTATCTAAAGCAAAATCCAACAAATACAGTATTTGCAACAAGATTTCAGAGCACTAAGACTAATTTTAAACGACTGCTTTGCTTTCAGCCATGCTGCATATGGGCTTCTATCTTTGATGTAAGACTGGGTAGCACATACCACATAAACAGAAGAAGCTCATGGCCAGGCCTGCAGAGAACATTTCTCAACTGGCCACCTGGGACTTCATTAACAAATGCTGACGTAAAAAGCCCTGATCCAGAAACGGTGCATTTAGCTTGAGACGCTGTGTGAATACAGACTGTGCTGCCCAAACCAGAGCGAACAGCTGCTGTCTGTAATGTCCTGCAGCATTTAACAGATGCAAAGCTTTCCTGCTTGTGCCAAGCTAATAATATGGCTCATGATTGGCTGATTGCTTTTTATGCACCTTCCTTTGGATAGGACCAGAAATGAAATTTAGGAAATCTGCAGTGATCAAAATGCATACTGATCTGGGTTGGTCTGGCAGAGATACGCTGTGTAGGGTAGACCTGTTTTTAATATAGAAAAAGTTGTGTGACATGGGAGTTGGAGATAATGGTGTGGGAATTTGCACCGGCTAAAATGGGAGCAAACTGGGTATATATATATATATATAAAAAGGGAGACTAAAAATAAATCGATTTAATAATACACGAATGAACGTAAACAGAGAGACCACCTCCCAACTGATTATCAGTGTTTATAAGTCCAAAAACACAGAAGTTCAGTGATTATCAGGATTAACCTGGGACCATTTCTCTTTCCCCCCAAATCCCATAGTCTCGCTGCAGTATTATTAGCAGTATTATTATCTCTCTTTGTGTTTCCATGCTCTGTGTTTAGACATTGTTATTTATACTCTTGCAGTCAGTTGCACCAGTAGATCAGAAGTAGCCTAGTTCAAACGTACGTTAATAGTTTACGAACCACTAAAAGATTAACAGTTGCGCCAAGTGACATAGTTTCAATATAGACTTAAGTTAGAACATAAAATATATACTTACTTGTACATAGGTACAATGTTCTTCATTCAATATTGCATACTACCACAAGTTTGCTGTGTTTAACAATGATATTAAACAGTGAAACTTAGTTCAACATATTTAAACGCAGATTAAAGCTGTATTTTTGTTGCTATGGTTCGTTACTAACTTGAGTCAACACTTTATTGTACATTTTTTTTAAATTTTGCTCATTTATACATCTCGATCCTGGATGTATTTCTCATTGTATTTTACACTGATAACTATGATCCAAATTACGTTCAGCTTGTGCACCTGGCCCCTTGCCTTTAGTGTTGATCATTTTATTCAAGGACAATCCCATTCACTAGAAACAACCAACATTAATTAATCACTCAGAGAGTTTGTCATTCTAGCTAAGTCTGTCACTTTTTCTGGTATCTCTCTATCTGCTTTTTTCCTTCTCCTTTGGTCACTTTACTCCTGTTCCAGAGTTAACACTGGTTACCATTACACCAGTAGGTCAAGGTCTCTCTCGCTATTTCTCTCTCTCTCTCCTCTTTTAATTAGACTGGACCTTCCGTGCCGGGTGAGGCGAGCAACTTGGGCAACTCTGGGCTGCACAGGTGGGCTCAGAGTCACAGTGTTAATTACGCCTGTGCTCTAAACAAAGCAAGATCATTAAGCGCTACATGATCTCTCAACCCTGAGAGAGGAGCTTAGAGGTGTTATGGCCAGTCCGAGCCTGAGGCTGCTGACCTCCTCTTACCACACATGCGGCTTTTAGACTCGAGAATTACATCAAGGACCAATTTCCACCCAGAAAATCCAACCTAATTTCTTAATTTAAACTGAGGTGGCTCTTTTGTAAATGGTTTATCCCACTGATAGGACTACCATCACTATTGGACATTAACACTGGTAAAGAATCTGATAACATATAACATAAAACACTCTAAATAGTAGAATCTATGCCAAGGAGCACTGAAGCTGTTCTGGAGGCTCATGATGGCCTAACACCTCAGTAACACATTTTATGCTGATTTTTCTTTTAAACACCATTAAACTTGAATTTAGCAGTGTTAACATTTATGCAAAAGAAAATGTTGAAACTTGGAAACATAACAGTATGCCCCATTGTGCTTTATTCCTTACATATTAGATCACCATGTCACGCAGCCCCTTCTAATGAAACTACAAACAGCAATTTATTCTGTTTATCTGCCATGATGACATCAAAGTATAATCTTAATAACATTCTTTTTTACAGTAACAGACTTTCAGCTACCAAACAATGTCATGCCCTTAATACCACTGGACATTGTGTTTACAATCTGATGTTTATCAGATTTCAGCTGAGGCGTGTCAGGCAGAGGAGCTGACATGTAAAGCTTGTCCTTTGAAGGAAAAAGATAAGAGCTGCTTTCAGTCAGGGAGATGTGCTGTTTGTCCAACCACACGCTGCATCTGCACATCACAGCATCACCAACGTACAAAAGAAGTCAAAAGAGCTCGGAAAAACATCAGACAACCTCCTTGTGTGCTTCTGAGCATTTCTGTGCCGTCCTTTTTATCCAGTATATACCCTCCTTTACCTTTGTGAAAAGACTCCACAATACAGATGCTATGCTCTCTGCACCATCCGTTTAACCTTTGACCCCTGCGTCCCTCTGTCCATAAATCAAAAGCAGCGGCTGGTGGAATCACGGAACGTCAAATAATGGATTGCGCCTCTCGCTTGGGAAGCGCGATCCATTAAAATTCAATTTAGCCAAACTCTTCTTGCTTAAAACAAGCAAAAGTGCCAGTCATCAGAATTGCAGGAGTGAGAGGGAGTGGGCCGGGGCTCACAGAGGCACACGGATTGATGAGGGAAGAGATTAACACTTCATTTACAGTCCCTGCAGAAACAGCATCACCATAATGAGATAGATGCTACAGAGAATAGAGTGTGGAAAATACACAGAGAGAGAGAGAGAGAGAGAGAGAGAAAGAGAGAGAGAGAAACAGAGAGAGAATACAAACCAAGTAATCTAACAAAATAAGGGAAACAAAATGCTTGCAAGAACTAAAAGCTGTGTGCTCTGAAGGAAGATTGCATTTTGAGTAATGCCAAGGATTCATGCCTAAAACAGTGTGTAGTAATACTCAGCTCTGTGTGAGTGTGTATATGTATGTTTGTGTGTGTGTGTGGAGTAATTCTGAAGCCTTGGGCACCAGTCAGCGAGTGTAGCCATATCATCCATTAGAGCCCAATCACATTGAAGTTCCACTCCATCCATCACCCCTAGACTTTCTCCCCTCCTCCAATTAGTAAAGTTCAGAATGCCGGGCTCCCCGCGGCGGGACGCCTCCCGTCTCCCTCTCCCAGCATCCGGCTGATAAATGCACTGCGCTCTCCCCCATTGATTTCTCTTCATGCTCAACCCTTTTCTTTGATTTGCTAAGTACTGGTAGACTGAGCCCATGCTGACTGAGGTGTTACACAAATATAGCTCCCCTGGCTTGCTCTTCTCTCCTGTTGTTGGTGCTTAGGCTGGGCTTCTCACCCCCTCACACGGCCTGGCTGGAGACCCTGCTCTCGCTCTTTCCCTGGACAAACGCACAAGCAAAGGGGAATCCGTTTGAAAGAATAGAGATGGCTAATAAATGTGCCAGAAATATGAACCACAGAGTCCAGTTTTCTGTTAGTTTTTTTTTTAAATCAAAATAACATTGGACCAGGTCCCAATTACATCTTCAACCACTTAATATCTTTAGTTATTAAACACTTATTAAACTTAAACCATATTAGGCAGTAACTACAAAGAATTATTAACCGCAAAATACTGCATGACAAGCTAGTTAGTTAATTGTGTTAATACAGATAAACCACAATGAACAGGGATTCGATTCCTTTGTAAAAGGACAACATAGACTTATTCAATGATGTCTGTGATGCTGCATGTTATGATGTACTGTAACCTTCATTTTTGTACTATACTCAGTTTTGTTACTGTTTCCACAAAAATGTTTTTCTGTCATCTGTATAATTTATTTAGCAAAAATAGTTCCTACTGATGGCCAGAATGTATTGCTTGATGTGTGTAGTTTAGCAGTGAAGGGATTCTTGGATGAGCTGCACACTACATGAGCCAATATATGAACCAACCTGAGTATGTTATGCTTAAACATACATATCAGACTTTTGTGAAAGCATGTCTAAATTTTCAACTGGTAGTAAATAATTCTGGGTTAAGCAGTTTAATTTTTAAAGTTTTATTTTTTCCCGCATATTTCAGTTTTGTTTTCAGTTTAGGTTAGTCCTGGGGACAGAGAAATATGCACGCATAATACACAATGAATACACTTTGTACATTCTGTAATATCCTCAAATGAGCTGCCATTTCCCTCTTTGAGGCAGTGAACATTATTCCCATCTACTGTTCATTTTATTTCAGCAAGTTTTAGAAGCAATAATAGCAGTATATTGTTGTTTCAGTTTTTTTTTTTTTTTTGTTAACTTTAACAACCGTGACTCACTCCAAATTGCTATCCTCCCATGCATATTCTGTAACCCACCAAACATCACTTTAATAATGCCTTTCAAACTCTACAGTTGTTCTAAAAGCTTTTCCAATGTAACTATTGATCACGGATCTCAATTTCAGCCGCCTCGAGTTCTGCAAAGACGTCTCGGCCTGCTACGGTTTCACTGTGGAATTGATTTGAGTGGAACGAGATTAACGCTGACCACCACTTTAGTCGCTCGAGAGGATCAAAAACACTTGAAAGCACTAAAATGGCATCTCTGCATATTACCTCGCTTGGATATTTCCCTCTGACTTGCAATAAAATAGGGAGAGCGAAAGTGTCTGACTCAGCAAAGCCAAGCAGCCCTTTGATATGAAGTGTATCACAGGTTATTATTGGTTATTACAGAATATTATATCAATGAATATCATATGAAGATTCAAACTAATCTAATTCATTTAAACCAATATTTGCTTATAATTGCTGAAGCACTAGGGCCAGCTTGCGGTATGCTAACATCCATTTCACAATTAGGCATGTTAGGATTTTGAGTGAAACAATCACCCAAATGTGCAGCGCAGCAGGGGGTTAAGAGAAGGCAGAGTTGCCTGAAAGCAATCCGACCCACTAAACATGCATCATTACACCAGCTGTCATGATCTCCCTCTCTCATTCTCTTTCTCCACTCTGTCTTTCTCTTCGCAAGGCCTCCAAACACTAATCAATTCCTGTGCCTTCTTTGATCTGCCTGAGCTACTTATAAAAGACGTGCACGCAAAGATTGCAAAAGTGAAAAGCACAGGGGCAAGACGCGTGCTTGTGTTCTTAGGAAGATGTGTGTGTGTGTGTGTGTGTGTGTCTGGAACCTGAGGAAAGTTACTAATGCATTTGGCACACTTTGAGAATCTCCACTGGGACTAAAAGCACGTGACAACACAATTAGGCAAAGAAAAGATGAGAAAAAGAAAGTGAGAGAAAATGAAAGGTATAAAGAGTGCATGCAATAGAAAAATAGGTCGTGATAAAAGGTGTGTTTGTGTGTGTGTGTGTGTGTGGATCCAGGCTCCAGGTGGCCTTTGAGTGTCAGGTGAAAAGCACTGTGGGCCTTTAGAGGTGTCACTCAGCCTGGCTCAGAGATGTGCCATGCTACGGCAGTGAACCACTGCCAGGAGCCCAAATGCCACATCCATAATCTGCCTGCCGATTCGCATCAAATTTAGCCTGCCAAGCCTGACAGCTCCTCTCCAGGCCCTGGCTAGAACAGCATGGTGCCGAGCAGCCCTACGAATTACACAGCTCAAAGATAATGTTCTTGTCACTTCCAGGGTCCTTCCCCTGAGAGGAGGATTGAAGCAGGGTGTGAACTCTGCTAACCTTCTTTCCCATACCTACATGGGCTTTCAAGTGCCTCTTCTGTATTTACGATTGTTTAAGAAGGGCTCAGGTTCTATTTCTCCAATACTGCAAATGAATTCTAGTTGTCGAGACCAGGCTATGAAAAATGAGCATTGTGTTTGTGTGTGTGTGTAGGGGGTCGTGATTTGACCATGTGCCCATCATGTATGTTAACTCATATGACAGATGGAAACAGAAGAGTTTCATTAGGGCTTTTACCACAATCACAATCATTATCATGGCAAACACATTGAACAAAAGTAACCCAAAAACTAGGTAAAAAAAAAAAAAGAAAGAAAAAGAAAAAAGAGCAGAAAACATTCAAAACCAAGAACTGGCAGAGGGAAAAAAAAAGCAAGAGGCAGGAAAAATATAGCTTAGCATTGCTGTGAAGCATGTGAGACTTCACAAGAAGCAGGAAGAAAACAAAGAGCTTAAATAAGGCAGTGGAAATGAGAAGCAGTTGCAGCTAACCCATCTTAAGATGGAGTGAGCGTTAACAAAAACAGGAAAATAAGACTGTATAAAAGAGTGGAAAGCCCAGAGGTACAAAAACAGGCATGGAGAACATGGAAGGCCAAAGAAGTCAGAACAAGAGCTTTTTGATGTATTCAAAGTTTAATTATTTAAAATATTTTCTATTCAAACATTATTGTTATTATTATTATTATTATTATTATTATTATTAATCAGTCTTTAATTATGGCTACTACAGCATAATACTATCACACACCACAGAATGGGTTCTTGTTATTGCACATTTAGCTAGATATATTATATGAACCTTAGATGGTGGAAATGGATTCATCATTCATCTTAGGCTTATGTTTTAGGTTATTTATTTATTTGTTTGTTTGTTTAATGCAACTCATATTAGTAAGGCCAAATCCCAAAATGGACTTCTCTTCACTATATTTGCTCACTACGTAGTGTGTAACATAATGGAGCCATAGAACCACTGCAGTGAACTAAACAGCCAATTTGAAATTCAGACGTAGATAAAAGAACAACTCTAAAAAGGGCTTGTTTGAAATCCATGTATGGTGCCATTTTTAGATCCCATATTTTGTTCATTTTTAATATTTAATCAGAAATACCAATAGAAATTACAAGAATAATGGATACCAAGAATTCAAACACAAAGCTCTTTTCCTTTTTTCCCCCTACAACAAGCAAGAAAAAAATCCATTAAAATGGGATCTTAAACATTCAATAAGGATTCTTTAATTTAAATGTGTAAATATTAGGAATATTTGGAGTATTTGGAGAGTGAAATTTGTTCTTGCAGTCGTAGTCTGAACTGGGGTGGACGTGACGCAGAATGAGACAGATAAAAGAGAGAAGGATGATGTGAAAGTTAGAGAGAGGTGGAGAGAGAAGAGATCGAAGTGTGTGTGTGTGTGTGTGTGTGTGCGTGCGTGTTCTGCTTTAAGTCTGACCCAGGCCTCTGACTGTCATTGCCTGCTAAATGAACTCCTTTTCTCTGCGTTCCTGCACAGAACAGTTCATTTAGTCAGCCAGACGCGGGGAAGAGAGAAGAGGAGCGGACACTTTCATTAGCCTGGGCTCCAGGGCTGCTGACACACACACACACACACACACAGAATGAGAGAGGAGCTGCCCGCCCAGTGCAGTGCTCCCATAAGCAGTAGGCCGTTCATTAATTTTCTGCCAGTCGCTTTGGTGCTGATGACCGTGGCAGAGACGATAGTCAGAGGAGCGAGTGGGAGCCCAAACACACACACACACACACACTCAGTTAGCATGAAAGCAATTTAGGAGGATAAGCACAGGGCAAACGTTACACTCTACCTGCTTAGCACAGAGGCTAAATGCATTAGCTGGATGTGTGAGTGCGTGTCTGGGTGAGTGTCCGAGAGATTGACTCTGAGGGAAAAAAAAAAGTCTGAGAGAGAGAACAAGAGGGAAAAAACATACACACACAGAGTAGTCACCGAAACTAGCTTCTAGGAATCAATAGTCCAGAGAGAGAGTCACGCCCAGTCCTCTGCCTTCTGATGTTTTCCAGCTCAAGGTTGATTTTACCGTGAACTTTCACACACCTTGAAACGAAAATAAAAAAATAACACACCAAGAACTAAAAACAACAAAAACAAAGCCTATTTCTCTCCAGAGAAGCGAAAGCCTTGTTAAAGGCCTGCAGATCCTCTCACAATCCTCACACAGAAAGTCATCAGCTTAATTTGTGTCCTCGAGTAAAAACAGCCTCAGCTTATTGTCCTTGTTTTTTTTTTTCTTCTTTCTCGCCTTCTTTCTCATTCTCTCTTTTGCTTAGCCTCCTTCCACTTCAAGGATGAGCACGCAAGAAAACCGAATGCTCGCTGGTAGATTAGTGCTCGAGACTTGACGGGACGCGGCTAATTAGCAATGCTGATGACGGCCTTAATTAAGCTCTCCTCTGTTTTCTGAAGGGCTTCTGGCTGAGGAGGATTAAACCTCGGAGCAACATACACACACACATTCACACACACACACACACACATCCCCCACTGAAAGCTCTCTGTCCTTACTCAGATCGCCACTCACACGATACCCCACCAGTCTATTGGATTCAAAATGCCAGTCATTCAACAACAACAACAACAACAACACATCGATCCTGAGCTTGGGTTCTCCGGTTTCCTCCCACAGGTAGGTGGACTGGTGACTCTAAATTGCCCCTAGGTAATGCCCAATGTTCCAGAGATATGGTTCGGATCCACCACAATTCTAACCAGCAGTTAAAATATGCAGTTACTGAAGATGACTGAATGGATTAATGGATCTATGTACAGTGACATGACAATGTTATACAGAGTTTCTCCAAAGGAGAAACAAAACCAAGCACTCAGAGTATATGCTCGTATTTAAATGACAGAAATAGGACAAAAGACAACACACACACGCACACGCACACACACACACACACAGACACACACACACACGGTTATCCAAATAGCTTCTCACTCCACTGCACTGTAAGAGACATAAGCCCTATTTGGATGGCATTAGTTTTACATGACTAGTTGGGGTAATTTGATCCTTTACAGGTGCCACTCTGTGATTTTATTTCCAGTTGTAGAATGTGGAATTTTTTTTAACTGGGGCTACAAGCCATTTAGTCATCTTTGCACAAATCCTTCCTGCAAGCATCAAGTAAATGCTTTGGATGCTTCTCTCCAAAAATATATTAGTTGTAGGTTAATCATTGACATCATCACCATAATGTACCAACTGGGAGCTCAGGATAGGGAGCAGATTCAACTGGTCATTATTTAAAGCCACACTTTATATAATATCTTGACTGTAGTTTTTCATATACAGTCCCCTCCGAAAGTATTGGAACAGCAAGGCCAATTCTGTTGTTTTTGCTATACACTGAAGACATTTGTGTTGCAGATCAAAAGATGAATATGAAATGATAGATCAGAATTTCACCTTTCATTTCCTGATATTTACATCTAGACGTGTTAAACAACTTAGAACATGGCACCTTTTGTGCCAGACCACCCAATTTTTATATGAGCAAATGTATCAGAACAGATAGTCTTAAAGTAACACTTAATATTTGGTTGCATATCCCTTGCTTGCAATAACTGCACCAGGCCTGCGACCCACTGACATCACCAAACTTGCATTCTTCTTTTGTGATGCCTTTTCAGGCTTGTACTGCAGTTTCTTTCAGAATGTTGTTAGTTTTGGGGGTTTATCCCTTCAGCCTCTTCTTCAGGAGGTAAAATACATGCACAACTGGGTTAAGGTCTCGTGATTGATTTGGCCAGTTTTAACCTTCCACTTTTTCCACTGATGAAGTCATTTGTTGTGTTGGCAGTGTGTTTTGGTTCATTGTCTTGCTGCATGATGAAGTTCCTCCCAATTAGATTGGATGTATTTCTCTGTAAATTGGCAGGCAGAATGTTTGGCAAGACTTCTGAATTCATTCTGCTGCTACCATCATGAGTTACATCATCAATAAAGATTATTGAGTCTGTTTCAGAAGAAGCAACACAAGCCCAACACTACCTCCACCATGCATGACCAATGAGCTCATATGTTCTGGATCATGAGTAGATCCTTTCTTTCTCCACACTTTGGCATTTCCTTCAGTTTGGTAGAGGTTAATTTTGGTTCCAGAACTTTTCTGGATCATCTCCATATTTCTTTGTGAATTCTGTTTCTTACTGCTGATGAGTGGTTTGCATCTTGTGGTATGGCCTCCATAGTTCTGCTCTTGAAATCTTCTTCAAACAGTGGATTGTGATACCTTCACATTACAACTCTGGATAACAGCATCTTGTCACCTTTATTAGTTTCACAATAATCTGAAGAATCATTTCATACCATAAATGTTTACAAAATGGTAGCCATGTTAACACTTTTTCCAGTTCATACAATGAAAGGTTCTTTTCAGGTTCTTTCAGTGAAAGAGAATAGAAACTTACTCATCCCTTAGTAATTCATCACTGTCCTGACGTGAGAGATTTATCACAGAGGAGACATCCAATGGACTCATACAAAACAGAAGAAAACCAAATGCACTTGGCTCTGAGTGAATAATCATGAATGTTGCTAATAAAGTATTATGTTTGAATTGTTTGGTCTGTGGTTCCAGTCTGGAAACAATCAATGAGCATATGGATGTCAGGCAGTGAAGAACAATCATTTCCAAAGCATTTGTTTTTCAGATCTGCATGAGCAATAAGATACTGATATTCTGGACAATGATGTGCTTTCTGTCAGTATGATATCGTCAGTATTGTTAAAACAGTACCAAGAAGTCAGCTGGATGCATTTTAAATTGTTCCTCTTGACAAATAATTCATTTTTTAAATGCTGCATGAAAATACATCACTTTACTACAATGCTGTGCACATTATGTTTGTTTTACGTCTTCGCAGATGAACTGTAATCTTCAGTATTAAGTAATAGACCGTTTTTCAGCTGTCTTAGATTTCACCTGCAGAGACTGCAAAGAACTGGAGCAAGTTTAGATGCCTGGAACAATTTATCATCCGATTTTTTCAGAAAAAAAAGAGCATTATAGTGAATGGATACAGTTTTCCATGCAAAAGATTATCAAAGCTATTATGCCTGAATAGTCATTTGAATCGAACGCAAGTCACAAAAACAAGTCAGCCTATAATATCAGTAATATCAATAAAATCAAAAGCTCCAATAAATAACCAGAATATTTTTTGTACAAATTAACTCTTTTTACCAGAGGCCAAAAATTGGAATTTCTGCCTGTTTTGGGGCGCCTGTGTTCAGCATTGAATTTATTTGTGATATCACAATTCACAGTAGTGGTTAATGGCTCATATGAAAATAGACACTCAGGGCTTTAAAAATTTGCAGTTTTTCATAAGTATTTCTTTTTTTTTTTTAACTTAGCCTACTGTTTTTTTACTTAGCCTATTGTTTGCCCAGCAGGGGGCTCACAGCCCTCCCTTTACCCATCACCCTGTTCACCAGCAGCTAAACACAGTCACGATACTCTACATACAGAAACCCAACAGTGTCCTGACTAATCTTATAACAGATCTGCGGTGATAAGAATAATTCATTTGTTTATATTGACTGAAAAATAGGATGTCAATAAGTTGATTTGAATATCTGATTTATTTTTTCTTTCAGCTAAAGGGCACCTTGGCTGCAATCCTTCGAACACCCCAGCTTTATAGCACTTTTTCCATATTGAATAACAGTATTCTTGCAAACACCGTTGCTTTACAGAGCCTCTTAAAAGATTGTGCTTCATACTGTATCTGGTAAAATGGCTACAATTATCATGATACACCTACGTCATAACATCATGAATCTCTTATCAGGAATACTCATGTGTTTCCATATATAGTCTCAGGACAGAGAAGACAACCAGACGTCACTCAAGAATCACAAGTCCTCATAGACCGTCTCAGGTTTTGTGGAAAGTGTTGTAAAATTGTTATTCTGCCTCCTGATGCAGGATATAGAGGATCTTTGGCCATTGTCGTGCTGTATGGTTCTGGTCTGGTGCTTACGCCATTAGATCAGTTTGAGCATATGGATCTTATTAGTCACTGATGAGCAAAAAGTCTTTGTTTTCCGCACGAAATCGCCAATTCTCCGAGCGTTGCCGTTCCCCGGTGTGACCTGTTTCTGTGCCGTGTGACTAATAGCCCTAATCAGATGGCAGGAGAGGCGGCCCACTAAGTGCTAAACGCTCTGAATAATTTAGTGAGGTGGCAGTTTAATGTGGACTCTGAGACGCTAGGGACGTGCCACACACACACATGGAGGGTGACCACTTTCTCACATTTACAGCAGTTCATGCACATACACACACACACACACACACACACACACGTGTAAGACCAAACCACATTCACTGTGTTGTCCTCTTATCTCTTTATCTGTCACATATGCAACCACAGAAAAAATACATTACCTACATTAATAAAATGCGAACACACGTGCACACACAAACACACACACACTGCATTACAGTATTTAGCCAAAGACGATAATCGTATATCATTTCCCCACACACACACCTCAAGGATGACCTTGAAAGGCCATTCCTCATTCGCCTGACTGTTAAGCAGGATCATTCTTGCCCTTTTGTGCGCAGAGAGAAGGAGTGTGTGGATCTCTGATGGATGACGCTGGTGTTCCCGTGCATGCGGAGGTGTGCGCTCACTGGCAGCACACTCTGCCTCCGCAATTTCATTACAGCAAACGGGATCGCGCCAGCCATATTTCACTCTGAAGATCCATTTCTCACCCGCCTCATTAAGCATTGCGACAGATACTTTACAATCATCCTCAAGTGAATTTCAGAGTGTCTCCTAAAAAAAAAAAAGGTCGATGATTTGAGGAAAGAGAGACAGAGCGACGTTAAGGAGAAATTAACTTTTTGCGTTTTTACGCTTGGGGGTGCCAATGGGGCAATAACCAGGATCAACATTTCTAATTTCTATTTTCATCACTCCATTGCTTCCTTGTATTTTAAGCCATCCATAATGTTTAAACTTTTTTGTACACGAAATATAAACTCATACAGACCTATTTCTTGTTAGCACATTTTTTCATCCTTCCTTTTTTTCCCCGCATGAACTACTACTGATTCTGTGTTCAAATGTTTTAAAGCCTCAGCATCTCAATTATCACTCACGCTTAAGGTGAAAACTTTAGATTTCTGGTTTTACACGCTTTACAATCAACGGGTCATAATTAGAGCTTAAGTTAATTCGATATATTAACACGAAATACTGGATTGCTCTCCACATTCAGACTCATGTTGCACAAGTGCTTAACCTGATCTTATCGGTGGCTAGATTAGATCAGATTATTGAAATTACCAGTGCCTTTATGGTGACCAAGGCTTTCTTTTCGTGGTATGAGTATTTCAATTGCATCTAGACCACTTCCTTTAAAACACTTATTTGCCTTATAAGTTTTAATAGATAATATATATTATATACATATATTATACATATTATATACATAATAATGACAATAACCAATCTTGAATCTTGACTGTTATGAGATTTATGTAAAGGAGAAGTAGGCAAGATTCACATAAGCATCTAAGAGTAGTTGAATATATTGAGACTATCTTGAGATTGATAATCATGAATCTTCCTAGTCATGATATTCACAGAAATTTGTCTCAATTTACCAATCTGTTTAAACTCATTCTCAAAATTGCGATTAAAAGCTATCTTGTCGTTAGGAGCTGCACATCCAGAGCCAAAATCACCAGAGATCAGCAGTGAATAAGAAATAAGAATGCATTCACGCTAATTAGCACCAGCACCTAGAGCAAAATCGGCCAAAAGTAAGAAGAAGAGCACGAGCAATTATTTTCAGCTCTGAAATCAAATTATCAAAAAAAAAAAAAAAAAAAAAAAAAAAAAAAAAATCTAATTGCTGAGATAATCTCTGGATTTTAAGCTCTATTACAAGAGAGTAACAAATTTAACTAGAAAGTCATATTTCAAAATGGTAATCTAGATGTGTTGTGCATACTTGAAAATAATCTAGAATAGTACATACGTATACACTGTGCCTGGGTTAGAGGCTGCAGGTCATGTGACACAGCTCCAGAAGAGCAGGATGAGTACCATAGCTGATTGATCTGCCTTCTCTGACAGCTGATGGCTTGTGGGTGAATGGGGCATGGGATATTTGAGAGTCCATCCACCGAGAATGGAAAAATCTCTGCCACTCACCCTACTCTGACCACCACCTCTATTTCCTCCAGTCCACTATATTCCTGACTTCCACTTCCTCTCTCGAGCCAAAACAGAAAACTTCACATCTGCTCTCTGACTCTCTTTCCTACCCCTATGTTCACCAGCAGGAAGATCAAACTCTGCCATTTGCATCAACACACCAGTACGAAGATGACAGTCAAAATAAAGACAACATAATTTAAGGGCCATTTATGATGTCCATAACGACATTACACCATATATGAGGCCTCTTAGATGGCTCTATGAATGGAATGGACAAGAAAAAGGATACATTAAGGAAAAGTGTGATTATAAGCGAATTTCAGACACAAGACATAAAACTACATTCAAGATAAGATTAGAGGAACGAAAGCCCTGAGATGCAATAACAACTTTACACATCCCTTAGAGACTCTTACAGCATGCAGTCAATGAAATGGAGACGATTCTCCCGACACAAATTAAACCCAGTCTTGGGCTCAATTATATCTGCATTTGGGACTATCAACAGAAAATCTTTTTTAATTCTCAAAAAAAAAAAAAAAAAAGCCCTTTTGTCTCTTAATGGTGCATGATAGCAGAAAGCTACATTACCTGTAACAGAGAGCAGGCAGTAGATCCAGGAGCATGAAAAAAAAACAGAAAGAGAGAAAATCAAAGTCACTATGCTGTACAATAGCATTATATATATATATATATACACACATACACACATATATAAGATTTAGAAACTGTACAAAAGTGAAGGAACGCTATATAATAAAGTTCCTGAACTAAAAAGTTTTTTTTTTTTTTTTAAATAAATAAATACAAATCTGCACACTTCAGAGCAGTTTTATAAAGAAATCAGATGGTTGGTTCTTCTAGGCATCTTGGAGCTTTTGGCGCTCACGTTTTCCAGTCACTGCCCACGCAGCCTTTATGTGGTTTTATCTGAAAAGTGGTCTATTACAGTTTTTTTTTTTTAACATTTGCTAACAAGCATTAGTCACTACCAAGTTCACTTTTTCAAAACTGCTCATACATCTCTCTGTACCTGTAAAATGACCAAAATGCACTATACCTACCAACTACACCACAAATAAATCTGAAAATCAAGTATTTTATTTATTAACACCAAGCGCTACTTCTACAGTGTATGAAAAAAACACTAACTGATGTCATTACAATAAGTGCACTATTATGACAGTAAGTTTTTTCTTTAGTTTTTGTTTTATAATTGTTGATTCACTTTTGCTGGTAGTATAAGCAAGTATACTAAAAAAAAATCTGATTACAAAGATAACTGAATATTGATTGTACAGAATTGTACATATATATCTCATATATAACAGGGAGAAAACAATGTTTGGTCGACATATAATGGTGTTGTAATAACTGTAAATTTTTGAAAAAATTAGCTTGGTAGTGACTAAAAAATACGACATACAACATCTAAAATGTTTTGTTTTATATATTAAAAAAAACATTTGCAGATCTACAATTTGCTAGTTTCTACCAAGACACTAATTTAGTTTACTGAGAAAGAAACAATCATGATCCATCTATCCATCCAATTTCCATATCGCTTATCCTACACAGGGTCACAGGGGAGCCTGGAGCCTATCCCATCCCAGGGGACTCGGGGCAAAAGGTGGGGACACTCTGGACGGGGTGCCAACCCATCACAGGACACAATCGCACACACACTCACACACTATGGACAATTTGGAAATGCCAAACAGCCTACAGTGCATGTCTTTGGACTGGGGAGGAAACTGGAGTACCCAGAGGAAACCCTCGAAGCACAGAGAGAACTTGCAAACTCCGCACACACAGGGTGAGGTGAGATTTGAACCCCCAATCCCAGGGGTTGAGGCAACAGTGCTAACCACTAAGCCAGTGTGCCCCCCAAACCATGATGAGATCATTATTATTAAATATTATAATATTATAATTCAATATGATTAAAATAAAAACATGCAGTGTTATGGACTTAAATATAAATTACACCACAACAGGAACAGTTTTCTCAGACTTTTCTCTGAGTGCCTTTCTCAAGTTCCTGAAGTTTCTTTCAGTGGTGTTCAATAGCAGTGCTGATAGCATTGAACCTGGCTGTCGACGCCATCACGGCTTATCTGACCGCATGCTAATGCCTGGCTGAAAGCACTGAAAAGACATTGTGCTTCCAAGGACTGGACAGTCTGATTTAGCGCAGTCTTGCAATAAGATTTAAAATGTGCTTCAGCGCTTCACATGTGATAATACTTTCAATATTAGTTTAAATTTGAGGAGATTGTGATCAAATGTCATCTCTGTTATAACTCAAAGTTAAGGAAATATTCCGTGGCAAATTTCAATTCAAGAGAAGCCTTTTTCTATAAAGAAAGCTGATGAACTTTATATCAGGGCAAACATCTATCAAGCAAACTTTAAATAAGCATATGCAATAATAGCAGGAGATATAAGGTAGAGACACAATATGTAGCCGTGTGTCAGAGCTTAATAATCTCAAACCGCTTCCATATATCAAATGTACACATATTGCATTCTGCACCATGCAAGGTTACCTCTAGAAGGTTTCTCGGAGCCCTTGCTATGCTCTGAGCTCTGTTCGTTCCACGTAATGTAGGTTGAAGGACAAGCGCAGTGCTGTCTGTGTGTATTTAAAGCAGGAGCCACAGCAGGTGACGTACCTGCCAGTCCTCTTCCGACACTACGGCTCAGTTTGATTGGCACTGATCGTGTTTGCGCGTAGGGTGGTGCATCAGTAATTTAAGCTGAATTTGAAGCAAAAATAATCCAAAAACAAAACCTAGCAACGACATACACATCCTACGCAAAGCTGCATTCTCAGTTTCACTGTCCAAGTTTGCAAACACAAACACACAAGCACGTAAACTGTGTTCTGAAATATGGCGATATGATAGGCTTGGAGATGTGTGTGTGCAAACACGGCTGGTGAAGAGAAGGTGGAAAATAGTGTGTTTGGTGAAGCTGGCAGCCAGAAGTGAACACATTTGGATCAGAGAAAATTAACCCAGAAAAATAGGTCAAGAGACTGAGAACAAGAAAGCAAGAGAGGAAGAGAGGTTTCATTGTAATTAATTTCAACTTCACACGCAAGTTTAATAGATTGCAGTGCAATTTGTCACAGACAACTTTATATAAGTTTTTACCCTTAACTGTTATTGCACACTTTCTCCACCAGAGGCAGTGCTGAGCAACTCCTCCTTTTCACATCATCTTACATTCTGTAACAGAGGCTATAAAGTTTGCAGAAAATGAATATTGTGGCAACGTTGCTAAGTTCTGATGTTTTTGCTTTCCAAATATAGATCTCACAAGGCAGGAGCCGCATTGATCCCGTTATTATTGTGCATTATGACATTTCACATTTTGTCAATTCAGCTGCTTTTTTCCCACCAATTTCCGTCTTCCATAGCCTGATTTCAATTGCTGATTATTCCACATCAGTCAGGACTGATGTGATGAAAGAGCTACAGAGTTATTGCATCCCTCAGTCAAACTTTTATTGCGGTGGTGCCTGGTTCTTCATGTCATGCAGAGTTGGAATAATAACGCAGGAACATGGGGAAGCACAGCTACGGTACCAAGCTGAGTGGCAGTACGAGGACAGCGTCATTCAAAACGTCTATATCTGTCATTACTGATCAGCTGCTGCTCCTCACTATTTCATATACAGGAATGAAAAGTGAAATCTCACTTTTCTCAGGAAAATTTCAAGTCTCAGTCATATATATAGCAGCAGATATTTTATATATATATATATGACATTTGAGTTTGAGATCAAAAGATGAACATGAGATGAATTTCAGAATTTCAGCTTTCATTTCCAACTCAAAGCAACAGCAATTGATGACAAAAACATTGTGAGAGCTGTGAAGAAAAACTCAAAAACGGTCAGTGACATCAGCAACAACCTCCACAGGGCAGGGGTGAAGGTACCACAATCCATTCAAAGAAGTCTTCGAGAGCAGAAATGTAGAGGCCACACCACTAGATGCAAACCACTCTTCAGCAGGAAGAAAAGGAAGTCCAGATTGGAAATCACAAAGAAATACAGAGATGAGCCACAAAAGTTGTGGAATCAAGATTAACCTTTACCAAAGTGACAGAAAAGCCAAAGTGTGTAGAAGGAAAGGATCTGCTCATGATTCAAACATGCAAGCTCATGGCTCAACCACGGTGGAGGCAGTGTCATGGCTTGGGCTTGCATGGCTGCTTCTGGAACTGGCTAACTAATCTTTATTGATGATGATGAACTCATGATGGTAGCAGCAGAAGGAATTCAGAAGTCTACACAAACATGCATTTACATAATTGAGCATGCATTTCACCTCCTGAAGAGGAGACTGAAGGAAGAAACCCCCAAATACTAACAACATCTGAAAGAAGCCTGGAAAAGCTTTGCAAAAGAAGAACGCAACAGTTTGGTGATGTTGGGGGGTCACAGGCTTGATGCAGTTGTTGCAAGGGATTGAATTTATACTGCTCACCTAAAAATTGGGTGGCCTGACACCAAAGGTGCCATGTTCTAAGCTGTTTAACACATCTAGATGTAAATATCAGGAAATGAAAGCTGAAACTATGATCTATTGTCTCATATTCATCAAACCCAAATGTCTTCAGTGTATAGCAAAAAAACAAAACAACTGGCCTTGCCGTTCCAACGTATAGGCCGGAAGATTCCCTTGTGAATGATTTCTCTGTGGTCAGGCTGTGGGTTGTTCACTGGACATCAGTATAATAAAACAGGAATATATAGAAAAATTGAAAAATCAGGGCATGATAAGACAGACCTGCCACATACAGTCCTTTCCAGTACATGGCATGCTCCAACCTCACACTCACACACACACCAATAGAGCTGCTAATTAGCTTCTCCCAGTGCCCTGCTTGAGTGAATCTCCTGCAGGGCAAGACTCCTCTGCTGTGGCCATTCAACACAAATCACTCCTCACAGACCAGCAAGCCACTGCATGGTCACTCATGGCTGCCCATCCTGATAGGAAGTCCCCCACCTGTCTGGCTTTAGTAATGCTCTTGCTTTCTCTAACACATGCGCTCCACCAAGCAGTAGCTAAATCTGAATTCATTTCAGCATTTAAAATGTTTGTTTATTTAATCCAAACAAATTAATGATTCTAATAATTTGATTGCCATAATTAATGGTTGGATGTTCATTTGAACGGGGTGGATTTTGTTTATTGGTGCAACATTTATGCCTCATTAATAACTCGGCTTGGTTAGCGCTGGAAAGTGCCATAGAATCAGGAGACAAATAGGATAAATGAGCTTAATGAGATAACAGTTCTGGCTTGGCTTGTGTTTGCACAGGTTATGAGGGGAAAAAGAACATTAAAAAATCACCTCACTGGTCATACTGCTAGCCAACAGTGTAATTTATAGAATTAATAACCTTCCAAATAAGTGATTTTTTTTTTAATTTCTAACATTTCAGGCTTTTTTTTAAACACAAATGTGCTGAATAATGGCTCATGACTGGTTCTGATGATAGTTTTAGGCATTATGGAAGTCAAGCAAACTCAGTGACAAAGCTTGTAATAAGCAGGGGTGTGTGTTAATGAGTTGTAGGACACACAAAAGGGAATACTCCCTTTTTTAACAGCAAAACCTGTAGGCACCTACGCAATGGACCATTCCCTCATATCTCAGTAGGTTATCTGTCTAGTGGCTCATTATGTCTTATCCAGGGCGAATTCAGAATAAGTAAAGTGATGAAGTGCACTAGGCATGGCCGCCGCCGTGGCAACCGGTGTGTATAGTGAGCGATACAGATCATTTTGAGCTGCCTGTGTCTTTTCACCTCTCCATTTCACGGTGCCTGCATTTATCAATTGGGAGTCTCAGCTCTGGGATGGAGAGGAGCGTGCAGGACATGCTGGGAAAATAGGCCAGTTCCTAGACATGATGACATGCAGTCCAGCCTCAAGGTTGTTTATACGCAGTCACATAGACACAGAGATACACAAACGATCTTGATTTGTAGACATGAGACTACTGATGTGTGAGAGTACCCTAGAATGTCTGTATGAGGAAGACACTGGAAAAAATAAAGTTTAACAATTGAAACAACTCTTATGCTCCATTAGAATTTTGGATAGGAGCAGGAGTAGACATGGCAAGAGAACAGAGGCATTTGAGTGTTATTAGGCTTAAGCTTTAGGAGGTACTTGTTCTCTCATTGTGCTTTTTCATTTCCCTCACAGTAAGCACCTTCTCACTAGCCCAGATGAGCCCCTTTACCTCATTCAGCCGCAGAATGATTCTGATTTTAGACACATTATACTAATCAGTAACTCAAAGTCCTCATATACAGGGTTTGGGTCAAGGGGAACACTGGCTGACGGGTGCTAGAATAATAAATAAAGCCATAATGAAGTCCCTAGATCGAGGGAGTTATGGGCCAATGTCAGGCCAAATGCCAGCTGTCCAATGGCTTCCTGCTTTTTCTGCTCTCTCACTGCCCATATTTCAGATTCAGACATACTGGACTCCAGAAGGAATTCTTATTTTGTGTTTTTTTTTTTTTTTTAATGTTCTTGCAAAAAGCTTGTTTTTCAACTTTTTTTTTACTTGAAGCAGGGAATAGTTTAATTATAATGCAAAGTTATTATTTATTATTTTGTATTTGCTTTCTTTTCTATCTATATGTATTTCTAAAATGTATTTGTACAGATATTTTGCTTCTTTCTATTTTTGATTCATTTTCCATTATATTTTGCTATATATTGCTCTCATGTTATGTTTTACCATAATGTACATTGTCCCTGGATTTCAGAAAGGCTTGTATATTGAAAAATTATTCTTATTTTATTCTTATTATTAAGCTGCATGTATAGTGGAATTGTCCTTTTTATGTTTGGTTTTTCAGAATAAATGCTGTTCAACACTGGGTTTCCTGTATTATAATCTAAACAAAGGAAACATGTCCAAAGGCATGTTTAAAAATTAGGAAATTAATTTCAGTGGTTCTGTAATGTTAAACTATGGATAAATTCTCGTGGTCAACCAAGAGGATGTTTGTGTTAGCTGCACTGACCTCTGAAAGGGACATTGTTTCATATTACAACATAGAAAGTGTTGATTTATCAGTGGGTAGAAATGACATTTTCTAAAATACGTTCTGGCTGACTATAAATTAAACCACGAAAACTAGAAGAAAACTAGATGGGACGAGGTACACAGTCAATCAGGAAGCTAAATTAAATGGTATAACTGTGGTTTATTTTATTTTTTATTTATTTTTTTTTTACTTAGGTGTTTTTAATATTCCGGGTGGCCAGCTTGTTTATAACCACCTTAGACAAGTTGGCAAGCAATGTAGATTAATTTAGTACCTATAAATTATTTTAAGGAAGTCACACTGCATTTACAAAGCTGGCAAAACCAGAATGAAATTTTGACCTTGAAGGTAAAATGCTAAGTCATGTTAAACTCTTAACTGCACTAAAACAGAGATTTTCAATCTTTTAATTCCACAATGGTCATGTATATCTTGCAAGGAGACTGAACATGGCCAAAAAAGGTTTTACGAAGGCTACATATTTATGCAGGTGTGTATGTGATTTAGCAAGGCTTTGAGTGTGAAAGTAAAGTATTCTGACGTTGGTCCACTGGGTATTCAGACCTATAGCATGAAGGGGAGGAGGCTTCAGAGGATTAGAGTGTGTTCGTGCATGAAATCCTTTCAGAGGCCGACAGATCCCTCCATGAGCTGATGTAGTGCTCTCTCCCAGGATCATCAGTGGGAGATCCACTACACACACACACACACACACACAAAATCAAGAGGGATTTTCCGTCATCGGAATGCCATTCTTAATTAGTACTTTTCCACGCTCCTCAGTGGCCTTTCATGCACCACGGGCCTCCTCTGTCCGCTAATTACACATCTGTATGGGCAAGTCTGGAGGACCGATGGGACAGAGGGACTGACGGCTTGACCAAAAGCCCTTGTATTGTGTTTTACACAACCAATTGTCACTCAGAACACACCAGGGACAGAAGCTAGCTACCAAGATACTTTGAAATACTCCCATATGATCATCTGAGCAGACTAGTCAAACAAGGCTCAGTTGGGTTGTTACAAAGCCAGGATGCAATAAGAGGAGAAATTAATCCATTAACTGATCTGAGGGTTTACTAAAAAAATCGGATGGAAAGAAAGTCAGGAAGCCATTGTCTGTTTCTCAGTTAATTGTCATGGCATACAGCTGAAAGGAAACACTCCCCATCTACGCAACACATTCAGTCCCATGTTCCTACAAGCACTCCGAATCTGAAATGTTTTACTATATTGTAAAAAAAAAATCTTACACGTTTAAACACAGTTTATAACACAATACCAGACAATGTGTATACACAGTATGCCTGTATTTGTATGTATTGTGTGTATGCATGTAAAATTGGGCTTTCTACCACAAAAAAGGCTTTTAAAAAGGCCATTAAAAATGCACTGACCAAAGACGTTTCTGCCTTAAAAGCCAATTACCAGCTGGCCAGCGCTGCCTGCTAAGCCATGCTAAGAAAGCGGCCTGTTTCCTTTCCTTGCATGAGGAAATCGATAGCCACTTAGCCTCCCTGCCTCACACACACCACTTGTGCGTTTCAGTCTCCGACCCTGAGGCGGCCGTGCTCAAAGGCACTGTGCAGGTACCTTTTTCCGAAATGCACTTTGTTTACAATGCTGTGTAAAAGTGACTATGGATGAATTCAAGATAAGCTTTTATGCTGATCAAGGATCAGTTTCCTTGGACTTGGCTAAAAAAAACAGAAACCTCTAGTAGCTGTTGCAGTATTACAGCTATGGCAGTGGGCATCCATCACTGAGTCACAAAGCCTTGGCTTTATATTCCAGTATTGACGCATTGCAGGGGGGAAGAGGCCGATTTGGAGGTTATGACTATAATCACTGTAATGACCAAACAGGGAACGTCATTCCATTAAATCCTTCATGAAAAATTCCAAGCAGTGATGGTACTCGGAACATGCACTTCCTTATAGGCAGCGCCCTCACCCTGACTGTATGTAGGATTTGTACAGCTTTTATAAAGTAAATTTCAAGCATCTTTCCAGCATTTTCAAGGCAGATAATCAAGCTTTTTTCAGTTTAACAGAGATCACAATCTAAGCTCAATATAGCTAAATTTCTAAGCCAACAAATTTCTAATTGTACAAAACCTTGTGTAAATTTAGGACTTGATTTAGTATCTTTAGTATATTTTAACAAAGAAATTGCATTAATAAAGCTGGCAAAACCCAGACTGAATTCATCACTTTTAAATGTCACACTAGCATCAGGTTGAATAACGTTACAATGCGAGTTAATGTTATTCTAGATGAAAGTTTTTTGTCACAAAGCCTTTTTTGGGTGCCTTTTTCATGATGGACGTCAAACCGTCAAAGGACTTACAAATACCACAAAATATGTATTTATTGTCACTTTTCCTCATCACGCCATGTTTACATCAAGTGAACAAAATGCTTTAGGCCTAGCTCAGGCCAGTTGTGTGCCTGGTCATAACATTAATCCACACATCTGTATCTTCTTCTTCTCACCAAGTATCCATGACTACAAACACTTGAGCTATACAGCCACCTCATTGTATAGCATATATTCACATATATTCACATATATTAGTGTGCTGTAATTATTCGGGCATAGTGCTGGAGGAAATGACAGAAAAGTATACTCAACCTGAAGGAAGAAGGCCGGAGGCTGGGTCATAACACCAGATGGACAATAGCAGCGCTTTGTAACAGTAATAGCTCCTGGCATTAAGGCATTTGTGCTAATTGAAAGGTCACAATGCTAATTAGATGCATCAGTATAAATGGAGGAAAAAGAGCTCGGTGTGTCCTTATGGTGAAACCATGCTCACTCATCGTCATGAGCCGAACAGCACTAGTGCATTAAGACCTTTCATTTTAGAAGCCACTAACCTAATTAGGGCTTGTTCCTGCACATATTTGCAATCTAATAACTAATTAGCAAAGGTCTGACTCGCCAGAGTAATAAAGAGCTTCAGGCGCTTTCTCTCCACTTCTACAACTCCTCTCCATCTCCATGCAGGATCTGCCCCATTCTGCCTCCCTGCCACACTCATCCTTTATTCTTTTCTTTCTTCTGTTTCTTACTGGTCTTTTTTAATCTTTCTAATTTTCTTGCTTTCCTTGTTTCTTTCTTTGCTAATTTTTTTCTTTTTCAAATTCTTTGAAAAAAGAATACTTTCTCTCTTTCTTAAATTGTTTCCTTCATTACTACCTTCTTTCTTTGAGGCCTTTTCCATAGTTTATTACTTTCTTGCCTAAATTCTTTCTTTCCTAGTTTGTTTGCGTTTTTTATTCTTTTTTTCTTTTTAATTTGTTTTTTCTTTCCTTGTTTCTGTCTTTCCCTATTTTACTTCTTTATTTTTTACTCTCCTTTTTTCTTGTTTTTTTCCTTCTTAACATTTCTTACTTTCATTTCTGTCTTACTTTCTCAATTCTCTGATTATGCTCCTTTATTTGTTTCTCCTCTACTTTTCTTTTCTACATTTTAATTCCTTGTTTATTTCCTAGCTTCTCTTCTTTATTCTTCCCTTTCCTCTTTCCTTCCCGTTCCTTTCCTCTTTGCTTACCTTTCCTTCCCTCTTTGCTTCCCATTCCTTTCTTTTTGCTTCTCTATTCTTTCTGCTGTCTTTCCTTCCTTTCTTCTGTCTACATCAACAGCAGCAGGAGAGATGGGCATGCTCATGTACATCTTTGTTTCTCTCCCATGTGAGCTGGCGTGCTCTCGGGAGAAAGAGTTGAGTTAAAGAAGGCTGAAGGCAGAGGGAACACGGCCGTGGGGAGCAGAGGACTGAGAATCGAACAGCCGGCACCACTTTGATCCTCTCACACAGGACGAGCAGTGCCTCAAATCACAGAAACCAAAGCAGAGTGATACGGCCTGGGGAGCGACAAAAGAACAGAAGCAGAGAGATAGAGTGCGAGCAAGAAAGAGTGGTACAGAAGGAGAGATGATGAGATGAGAGTGAGTAGTGAGAATAAAGACTGGGTGATGAAGTGAGACAGGGAAAGAATATTCACAAAAAAACTGAAACAAACAAACTGAAACACAGACAACAGAGATGCCTGCGGCACATAAATGCTGCTCTCTGAAGTGGTACAGTCCCCCCTTTACTGTTCTCTGATGTGGTACAGTCGCACTCCTCCACTAGTCTCTAGATGTGGGCAGTCTGTCTCCCCTGGGCCATCAGCCTCCATAGCTGCCTCTCTTTCTCCACATTTCTGCTGTCGAAGCAGCCTGTCATAAAAAATGCATCCAAGCTGGCCTGACGAGTGTGTGACACACACTGTTGGAGCGTGGCTCTGGAGTGGGAGAGCTGAAAAACACAAACTCCATTTTGTAGTGCCACATTATGAATCTTCAGAATGTTGCTTTAAAGATCTGCAGCTTCTGAAGGTTCTCACGTTCCTCCAGTGATCCTCCTCCACCATTGCCTCATTCTGGGGATCCATGAAGAGGAACCATCTCATGGCTACATGTGACATCCCTGTTCTTTCTTCGTTAGCCACTGCGATAGATTTTTTTTCAGTTTCATTACTGGAATTCTTTGCAGTGCCTAACAGTGACTGACAAGTTATAGGTTTGTATAGCAACACTACCTTATATTGCACAGCTATTTAAGCCAGACCAGAGAAATGTACAAGCTAGTGATAAAAGTGCTAATGAGGCTAACAGGGAATAAAAAGTGTTTTTTTTTTTCATAATCATGACTCATTCTATGATAGAGAGAGCGTGAAAGGAGATGAATGCATTGAGTCAAGATGGCTAATCAAGCGTTAAGCCAGACTTGTACAGCGAAGACCAGAAGCCTGATCCACTTTCGTCTCTCATCAGCACCTCCAGAGCCCACGCTCAATATGCACACACCATCCGTATGGGTTAGTGTGACTGAGAAGCATGTAGGAGGATTCCTTATACACAGGGAAAGCATCACACTGACACATGCCTAATGAAACACTAACATGGCAGAGAGGAATATCAGTGCACTGAAGAAATATTGAATGAAAGAGAGGAAGACGAAGTTCACTCCAGACCACGCTTACAAACCCAGAAGTGTTTTACACACCATCCTTCCTGCTCCTTCTCTGATAAAGACATCCATATTAAAATGACACCAGTATTGTAACATACCAGTACTGTAATACAGCAATCGGTACTGTAATACAGTAATTAGTACTGTAATACACCTACCAGTGCTATAACACACCAATCAGGACTGTAATACACCAATCAGTACTGTAATACACCAACCAGTGCTAAATACAACAATCAGTACTGTAATACACCAACCAGTGCTATAGTACACCAGTCAGTACTGTAATACCCCGTTCAGTACTGTAATGTAATCAGTACTCTAACACATCCTGGTGTACAATCCTTACATTTTCCTGCCCAAAACACAGTTTGGTTTTTCATCCTCATGTCCTTCACTTGGTTTTTGAGAGCCACAGCATCAAGAAGAACCATTTCAAAGAGAAAAAAAACTAAAAACATTGCTTGAGCCTTCACCACTCAGATCAATCAGATGAGGAAGATGACTGGGAGGTTTCTCCTAGTTTCAGAGAGTCACAGTGACGGCTGCTTTCAAGAGTTTGAAGCTAACTCTGCATTCACATGAACAATGTTTTTTTTTTCTCCTCACATTGTCTAATTTGCTATACATTAGTCGTTAGTGGCATCCTTGAGTTTCCTGTTGGTTGCCATGGTATCAGCGTTTAAAGCTAACCTTGCATTTAACTTGCATTTATTTATTTTCCTGTTCCCACTGTCCAATTTGCTGTACGTTAATTGAGAGTAGACATTCTCGACGAGAGTTTAGTGAAGGTTGCCATGGTTTCGCTGGTGCAATATCAGTTTTCACATATTCTGTGCAGATGTGTGTTTATAAAGTAACACTCACACGTTTTGGTCTCTATAACGTCAAAACAGCTCACTTTCACAAGCAAATTGAAACACTTATTATAAATAATAGGCAATTTGTCGACAATACTGGTTATTAGTTTGCTTAACGTTACAATCCGTTATAGTAAATTCACTAATCAAACTTACAAAGGATATTGACAGTGTCGGTTTTTCTTAAATTTTAATTGGTTTTTTTTGTCCTAATATATTTTAAACAATAAATCACAACAATAAATGTTTCATTTAGTTTGACTAGGAACCAAGAATTAGATGTATAATGTTTCACAATGTGGAAAAATGAAGCGTCTTGAGTCCTCCTGTTGTACAGTCCTCACCCCCACAAGTTCATTCCTGTTATCCTTTGTGTTATAGAAGCTATAAACCATCGTTCCCTCACCATCTCTTTTCCACTGAGAAACCACAAAGCCCTCCATCTTAAAGACTTTCCCTGTGTTGGAAACTTCATCTCTGACTGTTTAAATGTGCTTTCACCTTCCAAAATCCCTGAATAAACATCTCAACAATTACACACTTTTTTTTTATGTGGAGAGTCCACCTTACATGCTCCTGTGTAATTTGTTACTATAGAAACAATACCATGTTATACACAATATAAACCTTGCAGGTGGACCTATTGTCAGAGCTGCTGTTATAGAAAAGGAGATTCGAGAATTCGACAGTGCTGTGCTATAAATAAAAATACTGGAGAACAAAAAAGATCTTCAAAAGTGCAAGAAGGCTTTTAAACTGCACTGCTCTTTAATGTAAATAAGAGTCATTATCTTATTCCCCAGTAAGAAGGCTCAATTAACGACGTTAATTTGAGGCAGCACTGAAGAGAAAGACTTTAATACAACTGAGAATATGGCATATACAATATTAACTGCAATAAATAAAACTGCCTCTGCATATGACATTTGTCCACATCTGAATTTTCCACAAACAAATCTGAATAAATATTACCGTGACTGTTTTTACTTTTATTTATCTAACTTTAGTCCATGACTAAAAGTGTCTCCACCTCGCATTAAGCCAGTGTCTTGCTGCGGCGGCTAAGCCCACACGCCGGTGGAGAGCTGGAGAGACGGCGTTGTCAGCATCTGCTATCTCTTCTGCTCACCTGTTTAAACTTATCTCCTGCAACACACAGGCTGAGGCGTGTTTAGGAGCGGATCAAAAAAATCCATTTCTAACCAGCCGGCTTAGCCGAGAGCTGCATGGCAGACGAGAGAAAAGCTCTGATGTCTAAGCATTTCAGCATGTGCGTAATGCAACACGTTCTATTCTGGTATTGGTATTTCTTTGCATAACTCATTTAGCCGTTGGGAAACATCATGCAAAAGCTATGTGAAATCACACAATCACATGCCATTTCATCAGCCAATGAGATTAAAATATTCCGTTTATGTTAGTGCGCCATGCAGGACGTGCTTTTACATCTGTGCAACAGTGTTTTATAAAGACAGAGAGTTAATTACACATGGAGGTGGACTCACTCGCTTTTCCGTGCTCACACACACACACACACACACACACACATACAATGACAAGTACCTATATCTTCAGCATGAGCATCAGGTCTATAGATAGGAGGTGATATGGGACAGCAGGGGGCTTTCGAGTGCACGCACACGCACACACACACACACACTACAATGACAAGTACTTATATCTTCAGCATGAGCATCAGGTCTATAGATAGGAGATGATATGGGACAGCAGGGGGTTTGAGTGTGTGCACCCACACGCGCAAACACACACACACACACACATACACACCACAGCATCAGCAAGAGGCTTCAGGACATGCTGGCTGCATTAGTAAGGCCACATACTGTGCTGCCATCACTGCTGTTTCCACTCCTCCCTCCCTTTAGCAAGATTAATGAGAAGATCCAAATACATTTCTATCTCTCCCTCTCTCTCTTCCTCCCTCTCTATCTGTTTTCTTCCTATGTACCTCCTCCACATCCAGTTTTCTTGTAAATTCTATTTTTTCTATATCTGGTTATTCTCCATCCTGTTCTCTTTGTCAACCACTTCTCCTCTTTATCCATCTCTCTTCTGCATTATTTTTTTTTTTTTGCATCACTGTTGCATCACTAGCTGTTTACGCACTTGACATTCAAACACAAGAACAAACCCAAACAGGAACTAATAAAACCTGGGATTTCAGTTCTTTTTCCACCAACTTACAAAAATCACAATGGCAGCGTCACCATAAAAAAATTGTTCTTTCATCTGATTGGCTGTCTGGTTAAACAGCTCAAAGGCTTGTTGACAAAAGTGAAATAATCTACAGTGACAACATTAAAATGCTGTTCCTTTCAACACATTGTTGATGAGACTATGATGAAATGACAATGGCACTGTAAGAATGTTATTGACGCATTAAAAACCTCCATTAAGTTGCACTCCATGTGGTCATTAAATGAAAGTAATTCTGCTCATTCATGCTGCGCGAAAATTGTTGCTTGTGCTGGTTTTCGGTACATTTAATGTAAACTTTTAAAATGCAGGATGAGAAAAAAATAAGATATAAGATAAGATATAAATAAATAAGAAATAAGATAACAATGTTGCTTTTGAGGGAACAAACAGCACCGGCAAATCACTTTTTTCTTTTAAATTATTTGTTCTTTTATTCAATTTGATATCTGTGTATATGGTACGCATAACAAATGCCATTCATTTCTGCCATAGCCAGTCTTGAGCAGGTACCAAAAACAGCAAGAACCTTTGGTACTGAACTAGTGGTTAACTTAAAAAAAATGCCAGAAGTTGAATTGCTTTGTGCAGTGAATAACAGGCTTTATAGTTAAGCCTCACACCACACACACTCAGCAGTAGGCCCGATGGGGAGGGAACTGGGTCATGACCCCCCAGAGAGACGCTCGCATTGGCCCAGCACGTTAATGACAGCTCTGGCTTTGAGCAGCTTGCCAGCTAACGGCAAATGTGCTAAACGCACAGATCCCATTACAGCCTAATCAAGAGCTCGCCTGTGTCGCTCGATACACACAGGCAACTAAAAGGAGAGAGAGAGAGAGAGAGAGAGAGAGAGAAAGTGTGTCGCTGTCATCTGAGAGCTTCACCTCTCTTTCTTGGCTCAGCAACTCTCCTTCTCGCTCTCTCCTTCACCTTATACACAGCTACACTGGCACCTCTGCAACGCCAAACACGTCGGCCCTTTCTTCTGTCTGAAAATTGCATTAGATGCATTAAAGGCATTTTAACTGCTGGCAGTATTGAACCAAAAGGCTGAACACCTTTATTACTACCATTAAAGGGCTTCACCTCGTCTTCTCGCACCTCCACTCGGAGCTCGGCTTACTTCACTTGAATGTAATTGTGGTCAGAAGAACTACGACGCTTCACTTTCCATTGGCTAGTTCACAGCTTCCTTTTTAATCACACACAAAGAACAAGCAATGAATACAGGTGCAGTCAAGGAGGTGGAGGACGTTTCCAAACTTGGCCCGAATTCTTGACTCTGCACTGAGGATCGATTCTGCGCTCATCTGGGTTAGGGCATCAATATCACTGGTTTGTTATTGCACAGAAGAATTCCTTCCAAACCAAGGATGAAATACTCAATTCTGTACATTACATCCATTGCCACTCCAACTTTTGTGAGATTTAAAGTTCCGTTACCAACATTCAGTGATGAACAGAGGTGAATTATTGCTTCATGCTAATTCCTTTACCACTTGAAAAGATTTTAAACCATGCAGCCTGTCTCATGTAAAGCATTTTGTGTCAAACTCTTTTCAGGTAAAGTCTTGCGACCAATCACTTTAATAGACACCCAACGCAGATATCAAATCCTCACCAGAGTTAGTCAAAGCAACCCCCAGACCACTGTGTTCATTTGTTCTAGACTGCACCGCACATCCCCCCCCAAACAAACAGATTTCACACCCATTGCAAGCAAACATACCAAAGTATAAACAGTGCTTGTGTACAGAAAAACACTCAAGTGTGAAAATGCCTTCAAAGAGTCTTCAAAACTTTTTTTTTCTAATCAGCAAGTGAAACAAATTGGTCCAAAATGTTCTTTATGTTATCTTAATGGTAGTGGTGGGAACATTATGAAAATGGTTTCTTGGAAAAGGAGGTGGGAAAAATTATCCGACAGCCATTTTTTTGTAAAGAGGGGACCAATGTACTCAAAGTAATGGGGAAAAGTTCACTTGAGAACACAGACATACACATTTCAGTCCAGGCTGGTCAAGGGGCAGCAGCAAGGGAAAAACATTCCAGCTACTGAGACAAGGATCGAGAACTAATATCCCACTTCAGAGAGATGCTCTGAAGCATGAGTGTGTTTTGCTTAGCACTAAAGCTAACAATGCTTTTGCCACTTCTGGTAGTTCAGAAGTTAAAGCAATCTCATCAGCTTATGTAAGTGTTCAAAGAAAGAACTTTCAGTGGCCTTTCTTGCATTTCAAAAAGCTGGTGGGAAAAAAACAACAACTGAGAAATGGATGAGAAGGAAAAAGAATAAAAAGACAACTTCTTCAGGAATGAGTCACTCCCTGCTATATCTTAGGTTAATTGCTAAGAGTTCATTTTAAGAAATGGTTAGATATAATAACCCTGCAGACGGAAGACATTGTAGCTTTCCTTTGAGAGCACAAAAGCCTAACAGTGTTAAATCTTATTCATTGTGAAATGCTGTAATGAGCACGCACCATTAACACTAATGGCTAAAGCTAAAAGTGACTTTTGTTGTTTTTTTTGCTAACCTTTCAAGATCTCCAAAGGCCACCTTTGGAAAGGAATCAGAAGCGCTTTAACTATGTCTTGCTGGGCTTTTTTTTATATTTTGAAGGCCATACAAATCATTGGCTTTGGGCTTTCTGAAGTCAATGTACATAGACAAAAAATCAGTGTTCATTTAACTGTTAGCGAGCACTGTATGGCACATTTCACTGTCTTGGGCTCTGCTGAATTTTTCTGAGACTTCTCTTCTAGACTGGAGATTCATGCAGGCTGATTCAATATCTGTGAGATCTTTTCGCCATGTCTTACTTCCTGATTTTTCAGAAAAGTTACAGTTCTAATACAGTCCCCTTCAAAAGTATTATAACAGCAAAATCAGTTCTTTTGATATGAATATGAAACGATAGATCAGAATTTCAGCTTGCATGTATTAAACAACTTAGAACATAGCACCGTTGGTAGCAGACCACCAAATTTTTTGGTGAGCAAAAGTATAGGAACAGACAGCATTAAAGTAAATTAAAGTAACACTTAATACTTGGTTGCATATAACTTGCTTAAACTGCAATTAGATTGCAATAACTGCATCAAGTCTGCAACCCACTGACATAACCAAACTGGATTTCTGGTTGTCCAGGTTGGTTTTCCAGGCAGGTTTATCATAGCTTCTTTCAGTTATTTGTGTTTGGTTGTTTTTTTGTTTTGTTTTGGGGGTTTGGGGGGTGGGGTAGGTGATTTCTCCCTTCAGTCTCCTGAAATGCATGCTCAAATGGGTTAAGGTCTGGAGATTGACTTGGCCGGTCTAAAACCTTCCACTTTTTTCCCCTGATGAAGTCCTTTGTTGTGTTGGCAGTGTGGTTTGGATCATTGTCTTGCTGCATGATGAAGTTCCTCCCAATTAGACTGGATGTATTTCTCTGTAAATTGGTAGGCACAATGTTTGTGTAGACTTCTGAATTCCTTCTGCTGCTACCATCATAAGTTACATCATCAATAAAGATTATTGAGCCAGTTCCAGAAGCAGCCATGCAAGCCCAAGCCATGACACTACCTTGTGATATGACCTCTATATTTCTGCTCTCAAAGGCTTCTTTTAATGGTGGATTGTGATACCTTCACTCCTGCCCTTTGGAGGTTGTTGATGATGTCACTGAAAGTTTTTTTGGATGTTCTTCACTTGCTTCTGTCATCAATTGCTGTTGTTTTCCTTGGCTGACCTCTTTGATGTCTGGTTGTTGGTACACCAGTGGAGTCTTTCTTTTTCAGGACATTCCAAATGGTTGTATTGGCTATGCACAATGCTTATGCAATGGCCTCTTTTTTCAGCTTCAAAATGGCTTGTTTTTCTCCCATAGACAGCTATCTATAGAGATTCAGTAGATACTCGGAGCTATAAATTGTTTAAACAATCAGTCTAACAGGGCATACCTGGGCAACAAGAAACATCTGTCAGTCAAAGTTTTCATTACTTGAAAAATGGGTGGATTCAAACAAAAGGTGCCCTGTTCTAAATTGTTTAAGACATCTAAATATAAACATCAGGAAATGAAAGCCGAAATTCTGATCTATCGTCTCATGTTCATCTTTTTGGTCTCAAACCCAAATGTCTTCAGTGAATAGCAAAAATAGCAATAACTTGCCGTTTCAATACCTTCGGAGGGGACTGCAACATGCTCTTTTTATTAGCTTTTGTTATTTTGGCCTGAGGAGGTAATGTTCAATGGCTGTACAATGGCCCCTCAGTATTTAGCACAATGGTCTGTGCCTACATTACGAAACAAGTTTTTCAACTTGCCTACTATTAACAGCATTATCTGGTAAAGCAGCCTCAAGGAATAGAGGTCAAGCTGAGAGTAAGTCTATGGTAAATCAAATAACCACTCCTTTCAACTTAAAAACTCATAATGTCCATACCTCACTGGACAGTAAGAATCACTTCTTAGGGACAATACTTACATCGTTTGCACTCTGGCGAATTGTATATAACAGTACAGTACCTTTTGTTCTGAAAGTGTAACCCATACACATCTTGTTCCCACTATTTAGGTCAAGCAAGCTGATTCTTCAGAGTAGTAGATGGTCCAATTAACAACTAGCTGTTTGCTCTTCTGTAATGGCCTGACATCCTGTCTTTTACCCAAATTAAGTTTTTCTATTCTTAATTTCTACCTCTGTTCTTTCTCTTTATTCACTTTGAGTCTAATGTATTTATTTAGCACATCTAAAAACAACTTCCATTGACTAAGTGTCTAAATTTTCCTTAGTTTCTTGTCAGTTTGGTCACCTGCCAGTTCCCACCCACTAGCCAGCTGTCCCATATCACATGACAGCTACCAATCAGGGAGGATGAGGGCTAACGTGCAATCTCCAAGACACATGAAGTCGGCCAATTTTTCAAACTGCTGTCCATGCTGCATCACAAGTGGAGGAAACACTCAGAGAAAAGCACTATCTTCTGCATACATGAGCTCATAAATGCTATGTGTCACTCTCACCCAGAAAGCACAGCCAAATTTGTTCCTTTGGCTCCAAGCCACGACATCTTGGGGTCTAAACGTGTGATCTCCTGGCAATAGGGTGAACACTGGGAGGTCTGAATGTTAAGTGGTGAAGAGTTCCTTAGCTTAGGGGCAGACAAGACAAGGCCCAATCTTCCCTTAAGCCATGAACAAAGACATGACAAGAGTGACCGATTAGCTGACCTGACATTCCTTCATGTGATGATCCTCCAAAAAAAAAAAAAAGTGGTGCTAGTTTAGGATTTACCCAAATTGTTTTAATGTGGTTAAAAAAAGGGAAAACGTGAAAAATGGATTTGTTGCAACTTGGAAGAGTGAATGGATCTACGAGGTCAAAATGACGTGACAAACATCCCACAGAGGAGCGTTCCTGTCTGTCTCCTGTTAAAAGCCAAAATCAATAGCACAATAGCTCACGTACCCGAAGAGGCAGACACAAGCTGGGCAAAGCCACCAATGAAATGTTACGACTTACTAATTAGAGTCACGCAGCCATTCTGGCACCTGAGGGAAAGAGGACACTAAAGCTCGGATCACCGTGCCTGTAAATACAGATCCCAATAAATTCACTTACACTTTTCTCCACGATGACTGGCAGTGCCAATGAGGAGCTTCAGTTACCGTAAATGTTTATGCGCATCCTAAAGCGTGCCCTTAAAACCACTCACGATCAGTAAAACTCCACATGGAAAACACTGTGAAACACAAACAGCCACATAACAAAAGTTCACTGACACTGCTGGGATGCTCTTGATTTCAAGGCATGCCCTGCATTTCCCAAAGCTTCCAAACAGCAACTAATTATGTAGCGTGTAAGCCGTCAGATCAGGACAGCTAGAATATCCTGAGACTTACCAGTAATTAAAAGCAATTAATTTTGACATCCAACGAAAAAAAAAATCCCACAAGGTGATATTAGTTATGACAGAAGAACACACTAATAGATTGCTTATAAGTAATCCCTAATTTTCAGTCTATAATGACTCGCCACAAATTCTTTTATAAGTAGTTGAGGTAATGTTTTGCTTTAAGAATACTGAAATGAGGTTATACTTGATCTTGCTGCTGATCCTCTCTCTCTCCCTTCTTCCATATCTCTCTTGTTTTCTCTCCCTATTCCTCCATTCCTTTTTTATTTTTTTTTATTTATTTTTTTTTTACTGTGCCTCCAGCAATCGGGCCTCTTATATGTGTGTTTCCACTGGAGATATTGCATCAGATCTGTCCACTAGCCGTTGCTTGAATTGCACTCGAAAGCATCCGTGAGTGTGTGTGCTGAGATTTCAGCCTGTGCGGCCTTTGACCTGGTGGTCTGAGGGCATTATTAAATCCCAGAAAGGTGGAAAAAAAAACAGTGGAAAGATAGAAAGCTGCCTCGAATCTCTAATAGGATCAGAATGGCAAGAGGGGCAGCGGTTGCCGTGAGCACCTGCACGGGAAAGTCGAATCCACACCTGTGATGAGGTCATAGTGAGGCTGCGTCACCGTGGAGATGGGAACAGATGCACATGGTGAAACACCCGCTGGTGAAACACCCGTCCTCACATCGGGGGAAATTAGCTTGCTCTGCTAAGCCTTCGGAGTGAAGGTTATAGCGGACGATTTAATACATCTACATGCTCTGTTAGGCTTTCTGAATGAGGGTCATAGCAGACGCTAAGGCATGCAAGAGACCGAAGCTAATGTTAATAAAGGATATGAGGTCTGCTCTGATGTAGGGTCAGAGACTAACAAAGGCCAACAGAAAAAATAGCGTTAGTCATCGAAACACTGTAGGTCAACAGGTACTGGCCATAAAGTCGAACTAGTTTAGCTTATAAAAGATAATTAGTTCCTGTGTGGGACTACATTTTGGTCTGGTTGCATGTATGCAATCTTACATAACTGCACCTTCACCATAGACTACTTCTTTATCCAAGTATATTCTTGTTATTACTAGTTATTAAAAGTTATCACTATTATTATTCTGAGTGTATCAGGGTGTCTTGCTGCATGTTGTAAGAATGCTTCAGGTAGCAAGTACTCAGCATGTGTAAGTGGATGGAGATGAATGTCCAAATGTGACCTGGCAAAATGCCGAGAGCTCCACACCCCGGACACGTCGTCACCATCACGGCCATCCATCACACTGCAGCTGCCAACAGCTCGAGCGAGTCCTTCATTATCAGCATTCACAGGAGTGCTGCTACAGCGCTGTGCTACTTCAACCTAGAACCCGACTCCATTAATGCAGCTGCACATGCCTGATCCAAAATGGTCGCTTGGGTAGGGACCTAGACGACTTAACTTTTGTGACTATAATTTATTCCTAACCCTGGATCTCATTACATTATAATAATATCTTTTATACATTACTTAGGCACAGTTAGGCTTGAAGGAAATGTCCAGTTAGTGGCTAATTTATAAGCCTTATAATTTAACACAATTATTGTCTTCAGACTGCAAGCCTACGCTGTCTGTACTTTAGAAGTATCTCAGCTTAAGACGTGGGCAAGCAAGCGTATTCATGGTGTAGTGAAGCATGCACATGGACATTTTGATAATCAGAATGGCTTGTGTGGCCACAGTGGAGAAAGACTCAGGCGATCATACACTGCTCTGCTCATTAAAAACGTTGTGCTAACTCTGACCTGCGGCTATGGCTCCACTTCCACTGCTTCTTTTCTGAAATTCCTGATGCTGCATTTGGCACCAACCTACTGGATGACAAGAATGCCAAAAAAGGACCAGTAAGAAGATTGTATTAAATGATAAATCTGTATGGGTGATGTTGAAATGCCGTGGTTCTATTGTTGCATGTGAATCACAAATTGAAGGGGTGATAAGCCTGTTGCAGCTTGGCACAATGGCTTTAGAAATCTGCTCTGCGCCGACACAGACATTACTGCACATGCTAGCGTAATTGGGCTTTGCAATTAGCATTTGAATGCCACTGTGTTCGGGCAGAAGGGAAGGAATGACGGAGAGATAGACAGAGAAAGAAAGACAACAAGACAAGCAGCACCAGAGAAGGAACAGAGATGAGAAATCTGAACATGAGACAAAAACAAGTAAGGAAGAGGACAGAGGAGATAGAAGAAGTTGAGTCGTTTGTGTGTTCTGATTAAAGATGAGCTCTGGATGGTTGGGAGCTGCAAAGAAAGGACTGAGCAGAAGAGGGTTTAATTGGCTGATGACCTGTCCTGCGGTAAAATCCTCAGATCCTCAGACAGCTGCGTCAAGGGACTCTCATCCCCTCATCTTTCTCTCATTTCGTTCTCTTTTCTATCCCGTATAATCCGTCTTTTGCTGCTGGCTAGCCACAAAACCACATTAGCTGACAGCACTTCTTTGAGTCAGGTATAAGACACACCACTTTACTTTTTTACACAATGGGAGGCGAATGTCACTGCAACACAGCTCCTTGGCAGGGTAAACAAAACAGGAAGTATCGCAGAACGTCGAGCGAGGCAGCTGTTGGGTGGGGGAGACACAGGAAAGCGTGTCCCGTTTGGTCACCTGCACTGTCACAATCACTCATTCTCTCCATTAATCAAAGAGCACACACCTGCTGTCAGCACCCCTCCTCTCACTTAGCCCGGGATAACGGTGTCATGAATAAGCGAGAATGTTTTTTCCAACCATGCTGCTTCTCCTTTCTCTTCTTTTCCGTACACTTCCATGCTTCATCATGTTCTCCCTCGGTCTCTCTGCATGTCCCTCCAGCTTTCAGTAGACAATGATAAACGTGCTGTCGCATCTTCCTTTAAGAAGAAAAAGCACTAAGATAGAGAGAGCGATACAGATACAGGATGAAGAAAGAATGAAAGAAATAAAGGAGAAACAGCATAGACTGAAGTTGAGAGGGAACTTGTTGTACAGCTTTCCAGATGTTGTCAGCATGCCCTTGTTACTGTAATGTCCTCATGTTTACAGACCAGAAGACTAATGAATCCAGGCAGAGGTCAGAGCCACGGCAGAAGGACCGAGCTACAGGACGAAATCCCAGCCAATACCAGCTGAGAATCAATCAGTGCCAGGACCCACCCCCTGAGGGAATACATGAGCCTTGCACCTGTGTCCTCTGAGGAACATTTGCACTGCAGAGCCCTTGTTAGAGAAGGCACGTGCAGTCTAATCAGCCTGAATGCTCACCTTGCCTACACCTGAGGGACTCTCTCTCTCTCCCGTTCTCACCAAGCACCTGTGGGACTCGCTCCCCTTTCCCTCTCCCTCGCTCTCTGCTGAGCACCTGGGGGATTTCTTCTTTCATCCCCCTCGCTCCACACAGGCACTTTCATTGATTTCCAAAACACGTTTCAGATGACAAAGCCCCCGAGTCACCGGGATATCACAAGCACACAATGCACAGCCCGAGGATTGATGGAGGCCCATTCAGCACTTTGACAAACTGATTATCTCTCTAGGGGCTTAAGTGCAGATCGATTACAGGGTATACAAAATAAGGAACGAAAGGTACAGAGAGAGAGCCACAGAGAGTGTTCTATCAGTTCTAAAGTTCTATCAGATCCAGTGTGAGACAATTTAGTGAAAAACTTGCTCAAGCATTGATTGCACCTGTGACTTGAATTTCCGTATTTATTATAAAAAAACATCCTGCTAATAAAAACCCCACAACAAGAAGCTGAATCAGATATGATTTGCTGAGAAAAACAGTGCACACTACATTTCAGTTTATTTACAAAAATGGCAACCAAAAATGCTAGCTGAATGCTGGCTGAAATCATGTGTCTTTGGAAAGACAAAGGTGTGTTTATGTATTTATGTATCATACTTGGTGCTCAAGCAGAAAAGCTCAGTGTCAATGATTTTACCTCTCATCCTATGGTAGTACCCAGACTGTGGAGGAGGTCAGAAGCAGCTGTGCTACTTTTTCCTAGTTTGTCTATAAAGGCTTTTCAGTCAGCATGTCATCTCAAGTAGAAGTACTGTAAGTCAAGGTGTATGTGGACTATATGTGGTCTAATCTTAAAGATATTTGACCAATAAGAGTGTTCTGGTTAGAAATTTCCACTGTATGATAATCGAAACTATCACGGGTTCATTGTATTAATCGACCGTTTGAAAACACACATGCAGGTAGTGAAAATTAAAGGAAATATTTATCAAATCAAATCCCTCAATTGTTCTTCATTTCTTTTTTTCATAAAAAATACATTGTCAGTCTATTGCCAATGTAAACAACTGTCTATTAAGTTGTTTTTATAAGTGAGAAGAGAGAGAGTTGCTGGGAGGAGCCAAAAATAAATAGTTGCTAGTTCTGGTCAGTAGCATCATATTTTTTCTGTGCGTTTGATTGCCATCGTGTATGATAAAGTTAGCAAAGGTAGCAATTACAACAATAACAGATTTTCAGTACCGTCCCCTGTGAGGTGAAACAAAGGTTGCTGTAGTATGATTTAGTGGAAATCCAGAGGGAAGAGGTTGGAGAGTTGCAGCCAGACACAAAAGTGATGAGAACCACTGGAGTAAGGAGCTTGACTGGGTTAAAAAAATAAAAATAAAAAAATAAAAACAAAACAAAACAAAAAACCTGAAAGGTTATTTTGAAAAATGAAATACTGAAGTAACCGTCTGATCATACATTGTGTCTAACTGTGAAACTGTTAACAACCCTATTCACCACACATCCGAAGAGCCTATTACTAAATGTTGGGAAATTCACCAGAATCTTCCCACAAGCACTTTGGATGAGTGACCAAATACGCCCAGTCACCATGATTTATGACTATTAAAATTTCTTTTTTGCAGTAAGAGCTTATGTCCAGGCCTGACAAAGAACCATTTCACCTTGTAGTAATCATCGACCTAAGCCCCCATTTGTCCATCTGCATACCTGCTCTCAGATCCATAAGTCGATCAAATCTAGATTCCCCTCCACAACATAAATATGTTTTATATCCAGTCCTGTAAAAGATCTAGGGTATTTTTTGGTATTTTTATTTTCTCCACACTCCATATCTCTCTGTGCAGCTGGCTACACATCTGGGAAAGCATTAGGCTTCCAGTAACATTTGTCAGGAGAAAAATAAACAGGACTTATATCACTATGACAACCATCTGTTGCTTTGACAGTGTTCATGTAATGGCAATGGATTCTTTGACAAGTGTGACAGCCATCTTTTTCCAGTTGATAGAACTACAACTGCTTCAGGACTTTGACACTAGTCTCAACAAGCCATAACCATTGTGAAGGGTGTCTGGATTTTATTTCAAACGCTGATTTGTTGCACACACAAATTTATAACGTGGAAACCGAGGCTACGGTCGCCACGTTTCATGGGTTCTGTGACTTCTAATTACTCGCACAAATATTTCTTTTTAGATTTTATGGTGTATAAATTCAGAGACTTGGTTCTTGCAAAAAGACACTGAATTGTGACTGAAGAGAGTATATAAAAATTAGACAGGCTGTGACTGGAAAAATGTTGGCACTGCTGTCTGAAATAACGTACTCATGTCAAATGCAAAAGAAGTGAGATATTACAAGCTAAAACTGATTACGCCTAACAGGAAAAGGAAAAGATCAGCTGTGTCAAACAACAGTAGCTATTAAACAAGAATTAGGAGTTTATTCAGGCCAATTCAGGACCTGAAGGATGCTAGTGGTAAATCAATAAAGCGCAATGATGCTTGCTATTAGCATTCTCCACATCCATAACTGCCCTGCCTTGTCTTTGTCCATTACCTACAGGGCAAGCAAAAATGTCTCATATGGTAAACGAGAGCAAGGGGCAGTTACTCGAGCCAGTGAGTTAATAACGAGACAAAAAAAAAAAAGCACTGCCTCTATAAAATATGTGCATTTCTCACATGCCACTTAAGTAGAATTTGTTTCACTGTTCAAAGTTTGCTGGCAGGGTGGTGCTGCGTAAGATAGAAGCTCTCGCTTTGTCAGCAAGTTGTGACTGCCCTTAGCTTTGTTTGTTGTTCACATATCAAGCGACCCTTTTGTGCCCTTTTATGAAATCAATATTTCCTCTACAGGCCGCCCAATAAACGTCCGATAGGAAACGAATAAGGGGCTGCGCTCAAAGACTTTGCCCTGCAACATTTTACTTCTGGCATTAGTTAAATTACTCTGGCCACTCAAATCAACTGAACTAATCTAAGACACGTAAGGCTGCCATCTCTCACACACACTTATATACATTACTTACAAAACAATACTCTCTTAAACTTTATTATCTGTAGCTATATTGGACTACATTGGCAAAATAGTGAAACTATGTGCATATCCACCTACACATGACAACACACCCACACACAGCATGAGCCTCCAACGGCTTGACCTGTGCTCGTTTTGGGCCCAAGAGCCCTATCTAGTGTTTCTAGCCCTGTTAAAATTAGGCTTGGGACTTCACAGTGCACGCCTCAGAGCCCCAATTAAAACTCTGCCATCAACCTAGAAAAGGAGGTGCTGTGTTATGGGCGGATGTGTCCCTGAAGAACACGGACTGAAAAAGAGACGCAGTGCAACCATTAGCTTCTGGAGACTTCAAAGATTGAGACGCGGTTTGATTTTTTTTTCTTGCTTAATGTCAAATGGAATAGGAGCATAATTGGGGAGAGATAAATAGATGAACTATAAAGTAGTCCATTAGAAATGTGGCATATAAATAGTGTAGAAGAGAAGCTGACAAACAATTAGACAGACAGACAGAAAGACAGACAAGCAGGCAGAGAGACATATCCTTCAGGCATTCTCCATTGTATGAGCTGATTATTACAAATGAAATAACTTTTCTTTCAGTAATTATTATTATTGGTATTGCCTGGGAATCAGCAAGCATCCAGTCATTAAAACTATTCCACTACTTTTTTTTTTCAATACAGACAGCAGCAGAACAACAGGAGCCCATATGGCAGAAACTAATGTATTAGAAAAGTAAATAACATGCAGTTGCACTGTAGGCAGTGCATTGATTAGAGTTCAGCCTGCAGTATCAGTATTGACAGGAGATATTTTTTTTAATCTCTCTTTCCTTCTCATAGTTTATGATACAGTTCTCAGCTGGAGACAGATTTAGAAACGAGAAAGAGAGAAATGGTGATAAAAGAATAGTGCAAAATGAGTTGAAAGTAAAAGAGAGAAGGAATTTTTTTTTTGAAATGAAGAGGTGAAAATAAAACAGGCGTACATGAAATATAGGAACGAGAACAGGCATGTCACTCCATAGTAGCGCAGAAACAATTATTCCTTTCTTTTTCTCAGAAGCAGAACTCTCTCCGGACTCTCTCTAACTGCCAAAGCGCTCTCTGGGTCGCTTTGACTAATACACTCGAGGCGTCGCCTAGAAACATTCATCTCGCTCCCTCTGCTTCTCTGATTTACCCAGCTGACTCCCTAATCATGCTGCCGATGGGTGCCACAAGCCTATCCGTGCTCCTGAGGGCTTGTCTCTATGTGCATGTATGAATGTGATAGCAATGGGCAGCTCGGTCATTTCGACAGCTAATCTCATAAAGGCTCGCATCCACGAGAGCCAGCTTTAAATCTTTAGTTAAAGTTTTGCCTATTTGCTGTGGTGTTCTCTCAACTCCTTTAGCATTTGATGTACATTAACTGTGGAAAAAATGGTCATTCAAGTCTGGCTAGTGTCTGTTTTTGCTTGTCATTTTCTGTTTAAATGTGTTGTAATGACATCATGTACTAGATATAACAGAGTTTTTCAATGCTTAACTCATTCTGTACTTCATTTTGCCTAGTTTCGTCAATATTTCTGCATCTCTGCACAAAATATTTCAAAAATATAGACAAATATGTATTATTACATAAACAGAAATTCAAAAATGTATAATGGAATATATAATGCATGGTTAAAATTTTCCATTATGTCTGTCAACAACTTTTTCTTCAGGAATAATACATATAGACAGACTCACGTCCACCATCTTTGATCAATAGTTGTCTCTATAAAGTAGCACAAGATTTAGGTCACGTTACTGTCTTCCTGGAAGTTATCTGCATTTGAGAGTATCCCAATTGACTCGCATTTTAGTGCACTCACATGTGCACTAACAAAACTCATGTAGTGCACAGTGGGTGCAAAAGCCATTATTTCACTGGCGACATGGTTATATAGGGAGTAGGAGGGTAATAATGAAGATCATGAATACTAAATAGAGAAAGCAGCCCTACTGAAAGGCTTTATGCAAACAAACACATTTATTCTGTTCTCATGATCAATCAGTGTTGTCGCTACCGAGCACTCGAACAGCCATGTCCATCTCTAGAACATGTATTTTTGTGTATGGAGTAGTGGACTGATCAATATACTTTACTGTAAAAACTCTGCAGTGTTGCATTTGTGGTGTGTAGGATGTGGAGATGGAGATATATGCCAAAGCCAGACTAAGGCAAAGCGATTAACTTTCTACAGGAGTTTGTTTTCTATCGACAAAGGAAGAGGAAAAAACATTAGGTTGTAGATGCTCCTGTATTGTGAACAATGGCCTCCTGCCCTTGGCACTGTTGGGAACAGAGCAGAGAAGTAGAAATGGAGAACAGGAAAGAAAGGAAAGGAAAGGAAAGGAAAGGAAAGGGAGGAGGGGGGGGGGGGGGGGGTGTCACCTCTGGGTCCCTGGCAGCCTGAGCTTTTCGGTGATTTATGGGCCTGCAGGGCTTCCGTAGGCTGCAATGATTTTCCCAGAGGCCTCTGCACAAGAGCCAAAATTACACCACGCTCCTAAACTTCTCTCTCTGTTTCCTTTTCGTGCTCTTTCTCTCTTTCCTGCAAGTCCCTGGTTGATCACTGACAGCAGCCAAATTATTCTCCTTCTTCCTTCTTTCTCCATTCTCCATTCACTCCTTGGTCTATCCATTTACCCCTTTATCCCTTCTTCTCTTTCTGTCTGCTTCATTTGCTCTTTCCAGTTCTGGTATAACAAGGCCATGCTCTTTGTGAGCGTGCACTGACCTTCATGCTCGCTCTATTTAATTGAAAGAGCCATAACACATTCAGGACTGCCGTTCCCCTCTGCTCCTCCTTGAACCATGCTACTTCCAACACTTGTTGCCTGCTGCTACCTCATAAAAGCAAAGGCAGCTTATTTATTTGATATGGCTTTATTTTCCATTTGTGGCATGTTACTGTTCCACAATAGGTCGATGCAGACAGCGAGCATGGGGCAAGAGAGAGAGAGAGAAAACCATGGACAATAAACAGAGAAATCCATAAAACTAAGCCTCAAGGTTTAAATAATGTCTCGCTCCCATCTAGGCCCTGCGGTAGATATAATATCCTCTTATGAGAAGTGCTGAAGCATCAGAGACAAGCACACCTTCATTCTACACAACAAAATTTTGTGGCTTGGCCTCACTGACTTGGAGTTTTGTTTCCATCTTTGGTCGCTGACTGGATTAATTATTTTTTGAAGCCAATTAATTTGTGGGTATGAGAAAGACATGCACAAGCATGCACGAAATTGGCTGAGTGTATAGATTAGACTATCAAAACATGCCAAACAGACAAATAAATTAATATGGACAGAAAATCTCTTCCTTTGCTGTAGCAAACGTATGCCACTGTCTAGACAACTTTTCTCCAACGCTTTCTCTGTCTTTCTCATTTTGTTTATTTCTCAATAGGTTTTTAATTTAGGCTTCCGACTTGGCATTACATTAAATTTAATTTGCTGATATTAAATTGAAGCTCATTACAGTTTACTGTTTGGGTCTTTTCCAGAGTGTTCATCTCTGTTTATTAAAGCATCCAAGATAAACAAGATTTAAGCGAATCAAAAATGGAATGTAAACAAAAAAATATCTGGATGCATTAAAGTAGGTATTTGCAAAAAAAAAAAAAAGTTTTGGCAGCCAGGAAATGCTTCCAGGGTAAATAAATTTCCACACATCGCCTTAACAGTAGCAGCACTGAATTATGTCATGAGCATAATCCAGCTATTCAAATATTAGGCACATTAAGTAAATGTGTAGTATTATAGTTATTTATTGGAGCCATTAGAGCTTTTGTGCTCCTGGACTTTCCACCCATGATAAAATATAGCTGTAAAACATTTCGCCTTTTCACATTAACTAGGTTTATTAAAATTACAAGTAACATTAGTACTTATAGCTAACATTATTAACAATAATTAACATTATGTATGGTTATTTTCAAGTTATTAAGCTTGAGATTAGGAAACTACTTTTTTTTATGTGACACACATTAGTGTGGCTGGTATAATGTTAAACCCATAAACTGAAGTACCATTCTATTAGGCTATAATCACTACAAAAACTATAAAAACAGTAGTTTTTATACCATCATCATTAAAAAAAAATGGCATTGCAGATCCTTATGCTAATGCCGTGGATCCCTGAGGGCCTAAAGGGATCTCAGGGAGAACCAAACGAACCACATGAATAAAGAGAACGCTTTAATCACCAGTTTATTAGCTCCATCTATTTCGCATGATTCTCAATAAGATGGTAATCATGACTTTTTGGCTTAGAATTAAGATCACAATTTTTGGACACACCACTTTTGTAATGAATCATGTGTATATTTATTATTCTTCAATTGCACCAGCCTCCATTACTCTAGCACAGTGTGCTAGCTACTTTTTCTAGCGGATGTTTGTAAATGAATTTTGAATTACTGAATAACTGAATTTCTGTTATAAAATAGCTACTCTTTATAAAACGTATAAATCGCTGGACAGGAAATGAACAGGAAACCCTCTGCGCTGGACACATGCAATGTTAATGTCTAGTTTAATAATTAGTCATGGAAGTTTCTGAGTGCAAATGCTGCAGAATTGACGCTTGACAATTGAATTGCACTGAGAAATGAATTGAGTTCGCAATTTAATAAGATTTTTGTGCAGCCCTGCTATTTGGTACCTAATAATCTTTCTTTAAGCGTAGCACTGGCTGGTGTAGCCGTTCAGGTGCACTTCTTTTCGTAACTCTAAGCACTCAGAACTCCTACATTACTATACTTGCCATAAATGGCATTAAGTGTGTGGTGTTGCTATGTAAGAAATGGCACTAAAATGGATTCCCAGTAGTTAGTAACCACACTAATGTACTATATGAATCCATGGAGTCTCACATTAAGTCTATCATCATCGGTTCGGGCTGCAAATTACTCACATCCATTCCATTCCATTTGCATACATTAGCAGATTCCACGCATACTGGCGAGGTGCGGATGAGCCGAGCCCTGCTGGCTGACTTCAGGGGTGGGGCCTCCCAGCGCATAGATTCTGATTTAATTCCAGTTTATCCTTGATTAGGGCGTAGAAACATCGTCACGCGCAGCAGGGAAGAGAGAGAGAAGAGGAGAGAGACACAGAGACAAAGATGCACTCTCCTGAATACAGAACCTCGTTTTACTCCACGTGTTGAGCAACAAAAGCAGCGCTTGTGTGCGTGAGCTGCTCTTTAGTTCAGCCAATTAGATAAGTGTTCGATTAACGCGTACAGTGGAACAGCGCAGGGGAAGAGGAAGCAATAACTCTGCCATCAGCTTGTAGTACTGCTTTAGCATGGCCACTGAAATCAATAGGGCTTGTGTAAGTCTCTTCATAACAGATAACAGATAGGGAACAGGAAAAGACAATACATGAATCAAGGGTGTTCTAAAGCCGTTTAGGTCACCTGTGTATTATCCACTGTGTACACGCCGTGTACTAAGGTGAGCGGGGGACAGATTGGGGCAGGACTTGAGGCTTTGTAAAGGGGTTTTGTCAAGCTGTGTGCTGCACAATAAAGGATTTACAAGTAATAGGCAGAAAAAAAAAACAGTGAGAAAGAAAAAGGGGGGCTCACAGGAGTCATCCACCCCCTCAGGGCTTCTTTATACTTAATGTAGCTCTCTCTCCATTTATACAGCTAGACTAATCCTGTTGCCACCGTAAACCTGTTAACACCACCAAACCCACACACATTCACTCACAGACAGGCACACAAGTAAACACAGTACATCTAAGTCTCAGACACCTCACACACAGTTGCATGTAATGCTCTTGCACATAAAAAGCACAACATCATATATGCGCATAGGAAGAATGTGAAAAACACGCAGAGCATGGGCTTTTCATGACATTTCATGATATATCAAAATTTATCTCATGCAGATGGTTGCCTGACACCAAAACCAGATTTCAAAGCTTTGATGATCCTGCAAACACTTGTATTATGGACTTTTTATCTGATTGGTAAGACTGAGTCCGTGCAGCGTTAGCCATAGAAAGGTACTGTCGAGGAATAAAGTAGCAGCACTGGGACTTGAACGCTCAACCTTCTTATCAATAACCCAGACCCTTAAACACTGAGCTACCTCTGTTCAAACTGTATATGGTGAGAGCTGCACTAGCTTTGACGGTACACTGTATCACAGCTCTGTTGAGTTCTCAAATCAGAGGTGTTGATTCCATGGGGATTTGTATAGCAAACGTGCCACATAAGGTCAAGTTTTCTGTGAAGAGAAGCTTATTTAGTATTTTGCAATTTCATGATTGCATGTGACAAGCAGTGTTTTCTTGTCTTATTCATATCAAGAGAGAGAGGGAAAAAAGAGGTTCATGAGTTAACAACTGTTTATAGCTTTTATAGATGGAAGATGGTAGCTCAGTGGTTAAGACTCTGGACTTCTGATCGGAAGGTCGAGAGTTTGAATTCCAGCACCACCAAGCTGCCACTGCTGGGCCCTTGAGCAAGGCCCTTAACCCTCAACTGCTCACTTGTATAAATGAGATAATTGTAAGTTGCTCTGGATAAGGGCATCTGCCAAATGCCATAAATGTAAATGTAAATAGCTGCTATAACATAAGTGATAGGAATTAAACTGTTATGCGGACATTCCACAACATTAAATGTAACTATAAATGAACAAAACACTCAACCTGTCATGTAATCGTTGTCAAGGATATAGGAGAAATAAAACACATCGGGACATGCTGTTATTGGAAAATAAATCAACTTTGGGATGGTAACATATGACACCACACTGTCGTTGATTATGTTCCTATAACAGCCTGACATTTTGCATTTTATTCCTTACATATCACACAGCCATACGAGATAAAAAGCTCTGCAGTGAGAAGCGTCTGATAGAAGACTCTGTCTCCTCCGTCCCTCCCTTCCTCAATCATTCTTCCATTCTTTTCCTCAAGCTGAACAGAATACAGCATAAGCAAAGCAGAGCTCTCTGATCAGATAATTTTTACTTCCAGGCTGCATCACCCACCCGATCAATAGCGCCAGGATTCGGGATGAGAGACTGACCAATCATTTCCCTTTGGAGTTTCAATTATAAACTACTAAACACTTGCAATAAAGGCAGCAGTTTGGCGAGTAGGGAAGATCCATCACAGGCCATACACACATACACACAGGTGTTGAGTAAGAAATTCCAGCCTGCCTGCATGTTGCTTACGACTACACCATGGATGCTCCCTTCAGCGAATGTGCACAGCCTGCATCTGTCAGACAAACAGCCGACTCGGCAAAAAACAAGATAGTATCAAATCAAGTGGGTGCGGTGGTGAGTGTGCTGCCTGGCCACGGAAACTAATAACGCACACACCTAAAGGTCAGAACAGGGGCATTGCAAAGAAAAAAGCCTGCAAGCTGGTTTTATGCTTTCAGAAAGGTTTGATTTTAACAAGACCATCTAGCTAGAAAGATGAATGATGACATTAAACTACTTTTGGCAGTAGAACTACAGATTCTCTTGAGACTGAAGGATTTTTGACTGAAAAAAAAAACCAGGACTCACAAACTAAACAACTAACTGATGGGTGAATGACGAAACTCCAAGGAAAACACATCCTTTCCAGTTACTTGGAGAACATACATGTAGGAGCCAGAGGTTCCAGCTGTTGCTGTTTTCACTGTGTTGATGTTGGACTGTACTTTTCAGAAAAGCTCATCTGTTGGCTCAGATTTTCTGCCTGAACTTGTACTCACACTGGCAGCAATGTGATGCAACAAAGCGGAAGAAAACGTTCTTTTTCAACGGCAGTGGAAACCATTGGTAAAGCAAAGTGGGAGGGGACAGGCGATGGAATACAGTTCATTTTTATGCCAGTGAGAAGTGAAGCAACGTGGCAGGCGCTACGTATGTACAAAATGTACAGTGGGATCACAACATTATTTACTCACTATACTTACTTTACAGTTAGATGCGACAAATGTCGAAAAGAGAAAATTAGCATGCCTGCAATGAGGAAACAAATACTCAAAAGAAACATGCAGCTGCCCAAAATGTAGAAATGCAGAAAATTGTTTCCTCTCTAACCCCTTGTTCAGCATTTCTCTTTATTACTTGTCGATTTTCCTCTTTCATTCTTTCTCATTATTTCTTTCCCTTTCTATCTGCACTGCCATATTCACCCATGACTCACTCTCTGTCCTATGCACTGTAGTCTTGCTTCTGAAACAAATGGATTTGTTGCAGTTTCCACAGTCATATCACAACCATTCCCTCTCTTTTTCTCTTATTCCCTCTCCTGTAAACTGCAGTGTGCTGTGTGTCGGCTGTGGGAAGCATATTAAACACTGTCTAAGCCAATAAGCCCGCGGAGTGTGTATTCTGTGGGCGCGGTAATCCGGGCCGTGCCAGAGCCGGAGTGTGTGTTTTTGGAAACCGATATTGCGCGCCTTGATGAGTTTCTCTCCTCGTCTAATTTGCTTTCTCGCCAGGGTTTTAATTAGGGCAGCCATTTTGATTTGAGATCCTCTTCGCTTTTGGGGCCTTCGCTCTAAGGAACGTTGGCCATGATGTCATCACCACTGAGAGTGGCGCGCTCTATCCACTCTTAGCAAAAACATATTACGGAGTCAGCAGTGGAGGGAGAATTGGAGTTTAAAATCATTACGCTCACATGCTGACACACCTACACACCAAATCAGCATTATTTGTTGGTTTTAATGAATGCACATTGGATTACAGGCTAAAGGGAGACAGCATGAGAGAGTGAGAGAGTGAGAGAGCATACGCACCTCTCTGCAATCAAGTACCTCTTGTGCTCTACACAGGAAATAATCACACGCACATAAACACTACTACTGCAGTTCGCTCTCAAGGTGATGGTGCTTCAAACAGGCGGAGTTTAAAAAACAAGCCACGAACTATTCACAGCGAAACAGTTTGTGTTTTATCAAATGTTAATCAAACAGTAGCACATGACTAATGAAATTAATTTAGTAGAAACTGACAACTTTTTTCCCACCAGTATTTACAGAGAAGAGAAACCTATCCTTACTACGCTTCTAAAATTAGCACAAGAAGCAGATATCCATGCCATATATATTGATTCTTTTTTAAGAGATCCTGCACTACACGTATAATTTATCAATAGCTATTACAAGGCTAACAGCATTTCAGCTTTTTATTAATAAAATGCGCTTCATGGCACTAGTAATTTATGCACTTTTGCATGTATATCAAAAGGCTGCGCTTCCTGTAGAGAAATATTTTACCCGCTGATGTGCTTCCCACAGGCTACCACTGAGTTACACTCAATAGAATAAAAAGTACCACCGTCGTGAGCGGAGTCACTTCCATATTCACAGGGCTGAACTTTGCATAATGTGGGTCCTAACATGAATACACTCTCAGTAAGCAGTCACTGGACAACAGCAGTGTGTGGATTGCTTTGAAATTGTGTGTTTCAGTATGCTATAATAGTCAAGTCAAGATGACTTCCCCATGTACACTTCAGTGGGATGAAATATTGTGCCTCGAGGAACACAGTGTTGTGTACAAGTCAATAAAGAGCTCTGTACACAGCGTAGATGCTTGAGGTACCACCACAAGGTCAGAGCAATCGAACAACAACAATAAGAGAAAAATAAATAAATAAATGAAAAACTGTAGTCAAGCTGTGGAGTTAATATTAGCACAAACCCTGATTTTACAAAGGAAAATAAAAGGGTCTTTGAGGCTAATACTTACAAAAGTGGGGAAAAAGGGTAGGCAGAGGTTCATAGTGACATGATCATCCCTACATGATCATATTGATTATATTCTTATTGAACGCACAAATGTGCCATGGGACTATTTTCCTTAACTCCCCACATAGCCAGCTTAGATCTGAAATCAAGGAAATTTTGTTCTTCCACTTTTCACACACAATTTTACTTCATTTGCGACACTGTAACCTATAAAGTCAAAGCATTACTTGAGGTCAACTGTGGTATTAATTGCTTATTAGCATGCTGGAGACATGTCCATGCATCCTTTTGATATGCCCATTTTAGTTCTTTAGATAGTCGAAAATCTTTTATTTAACATCTCACGCCAAACACCAATCCAAACGATATCTACAAATGCCAGTTTAGCAGTTTTTCCACAGGGTTAGATTCGCTATTAGTGGCTTCTTCTGAAAAAACTACAAGCACTATGTGTGAATAAACATTGAGGCTTTACACCAGATGTGGCTGTATGTTGGTTAATTTAATACAATTTTTAGTTTCCACTTTTTACCTTCTAACAGGACATAGGTAAATCATAGAAACTAAATTTCAAGACTTCCAAAGGATCAAGCATTCTGTGATTGCTGGAAATGTTAAAAAGGCCAGTGTGGTTGAAATGAAAACATAACTTTTCCTTGATATGTGCTTGATAGAGACAATTGAATACACTTCACAAACACCTTCAGTGTAAACCTTTTGCCCTCTCATCAGTTCCCAGCTCTCATCAGTTCCCAGTCATGACCATGGATTGTGTGTTTAGTAAAAAACAGACGTCGCTATAACTTGTGATGTCCCAGTAGGCTGTAGGCAAGTCATTTTGTCATTTGGAAGTCAATCTGAATAGGGGCCATGCCAAAAAGAATGACGAGAAAGAAACTATGTGACAACAGCAGTGCAGCAAGCGATCTGCACATAATGCAAACAATGTGACAAGTCTAAAACAAAATACTTTTTCATTAAAACGATGAGTGCAAGCGCAAAACGTTAAATACACAGAGTATAAGTACAGTCTGTGTACACAGAACAGCGGGAGAACCTTGAAGATAAACTACAAAGGATAATTGTGCAATGCTGAGCAAACTGCCTGTGCAAATTACATGTGATTGTAAGCCATCATAAGTAGCAGCATATGAATTTAGTAGCTTATTGCATTGGCTTTCAGACTTCATTATGTCAAATATTGTACAACCTGCCCACCAGAATAAATATTGCACTTCTATTTATAATACTTGGAGTGGGGCACGAATCAACACTTAAAATGAAATTACACTTAACACTAACCCTTTAGAGGAAAAAAAAAAATGCACAAGCTTGCATGATCTACCTATAATTTGTCTTTATTTGTCTACATTTTGCTTCTTCACATATATCCTTGAATGGGCTTGAATTAATTTAAGCCCAAAACCCTCCAGAGTGCAGAGAACAGAGCAGAAAATCCTAATTCTGTCACGGATTAACCCTGTGGGATTTACAATAATTTGATCCAAATGTTCAGGACTAGCATGAGCATGAACAATAATCCTGAATCCCCCTGTACACTCACAGAGCCAAACATCTGCTAAACCCATCCCAGATCTACCTGTGTGTCAGTTACAGCCTATGTTATGATTAAGTGTGTGCGATTACGTGGCTAGCATGTTCGCCACACACAGTGTGTGCATGCGTGTATGTGGGTGTGTGTGAGAGCTGGCGTAAGGAGTCGGGATGTGATCTGTGTTCTCTGCTCCCCGGAGCAGGCCCCATCGGCGGCGCATTGATTAATTAAAGGCAAACGATTCCTCTTCTTTAAGAGCTTTAATTATGCCGGGGAGAGCGCGCAAGGACAGGAGGGCACCGCTGCACTCCATCATGGCACGCTGCATCGCGCACACACATGCACGCTGCTTATCCCCCAGACACACGCCATTCATCAGACACTATTGCATCATATGTTCCTGCCAGCTCACACCTGACAAGTGCTGATCTGGGATCAGGGAGACTACACCCTGCTCCAGCATGAGGTTAAAGCTAGTGCTGACCTCAGATCAGGAGAGCAGAGAGCGACCTCCAACATGCTGTGCAGAAACACTCGCTAATCACTGAGTCCTCAGGATACATAAGACTGCATGTCATAGCCAGATGAAAATGTCATAGCCAGAGTATAATGTTTCTTTATTAATAGGTTTAATTAGCACAAAATTAAATGTTACAGAAAAATGTTTGTATGTCAGTAAAGAAAGCAGCAGATTCCATAAGAGACACTTTTCAAACAAAAAAACATAATAATAAGGCTGCTGGGTTTTGCTGCAAAAATAAGAAGCAAAGTGTGACAGTCAAAGTCTCCAGAAGAACTGTGGCTGCTTCTGCAAGATGCTCAGTAACAAAAGTTACAAAACCGCACACATTGTACCTGAGACTACTATTTTTTTTAAAGCAAAGGGTTGTCGCACCAAATATTGACTTTGTTTCATTTATTACTGTTTACTGCTCTTTACAGCATTTTTTATATGTAGAAACATTTAAGTTCATTATCTTTGAATCTCTGATGGTATCTATGACTTATGCACAGTACTGTATGTGTTTGTATATATATATATATATATATATATATATATATATATATATATATATATATATGTGTGTGTGTGTGTGTGTGTGTGTAAACAGATACAAAAAATACTACTACTGCTACTACTTCTACTACAATAAATAATATTAAATATAGCTGCAAGCGGCGATCTGCGGAGTCACTCTTTGACTCAAATATTGCCCCCAGTGGTCAGCTCTTGCCAAGTTACACAGAATAATGAAGAGACTATAGATAAATATACTTATCAAGTTTTGTGACAATAGCTCAGTGCTAATTGTTTGAACTGCCTGCTGAAACCTGATTGGCTGAAAGTGGCCAAGTATTCAAATAATAATAATAATAATTATTATTATTATTATTATTATTATTATTATTACCTTAAAGTACCCTATTAGTACCTTACTTACTTACTTATTTATAGGTTTTTGATAGGCTAAACATTGATAAAATTGGATACGATTTTTAAACCAACAAAAAGAGAGAGAGAGAGAAAGAGAGAGAGAGAGAGATGCAGATAGAGACTGCAATGCTGAATCTAACAAAAATTTCTATCTTAGTAGGGATGTCTCCACAAGGAAAGGATTATCTGACAGTTTTGACTTTGTGGGGACATTCTGCTGGTCCCCATGAGATTTTACAGTTTTACAAAACTGCAGCTTTCTGTTAAAAGAAATTTTTAAAAAGCCAAAACATTTCCTTTTGGTTACTGAGGTTAAGGTTAAGGTTAAGGTTAAGATTAGATTTAGTGCAGGAATAACATGAATTACCTCAGCAGAAGGTCCTCATAAGGATAGTAAGATACGTGTGTGTGTCTGAGCATGTGTGTGTATATGTTTCAGCACTGGTGTGAGCAGAGCTGCAGGGCTGCTGGATCTCGGCTCCTTGGTGTCAGTGTGTGCAGTGATGAGGTCACCAGGCCGCTCGCTCTGACAGTGATGTCCCGCTCCACAGAGACAACGCCTCTGCTTTCTACTGACAAAACCCTGACAGCTTTTCATCCCTCACTCTCTCTCTATCTCTCTCCCCACCTGCTCTGTGCACTCCATCCCTCTCTCTACAATGCCTTATGTCGCCTGGTCCCTCTTGCTGTCCGCCTGTCTGTCTCTGTCAGTGTCTCTCGTTCCCACACCTCTGTTTTAGCTGAGCTTCAAGCCTCTACCTGTCCTGATCCATTTTAGCCTCTGTCTTCATGCTAACCACACACACATGCACTCACACACATATATATATATATATATATATATATATATATACTCCAGTGAGACTGCGCACTGCCTGTGACTTCTATACTTCCTGCTTCCTGTTTGTCCTCATCCATGAGCATGTCCTTGAAGGTTAATTCAGGCTACATGACTAATCACAACAAAGTGGTGGAATACTCTGTAATTTTAGGAAGCATTTCCATATGCCATGTGGGTAGATTACAGAGCTCAGCTGCGTCTCCACGGAACAGGAAATTGACCTGGGAGCTGTCTGAAAGGCCGCAGGGAGGCTCATCCATCACCCTTTTCAAAGACCAACCCTGTCCATACAACATTTAGTCTTGTGATCATGCACCCCTAATTTATTTACATTCGTAATATATTTACTTTTTTTTGTATCCACGGGTGTAATAAATGGCGTGCGCCCACAAGAGTGATCCGATGATTTAAAGCTCAATCCAAGCACCAAAATTGGTTCCCGCCAGGCTAATCCATCACGGTGGAATTAAAAGGGGCTGGAGTGGTGAACCTGGGCCACACACTGAGAACGCTTACCGAAAGTGCGGTGGGCCACATCGCTCACAATGTGGTGACAGAGACGGATCACGGCCCCAGCACGCCATAAAGCACAGATCCGATCATTAAACGACGACCAAAATGAAGTTGTGTGTGTGTGTGTGTGTGTGGTAAAGTGTCAGATGAAAACAGAAACACCTTCAATAGCAGACTCTAAGCACTGCCCTCTCTGGGAGACTGCAGTGTTTATAGTTTGTATGTTGTATAGCAGAATTGGAATTTACATAGAAATTGCTTTTACAAAAAAATGCAATATAAACGAATCATAATAGTAGATACTAGAACAGCTACATGTTTGCAGTATGCACAGGATACCAGGATACTAACACTAAATCAGCTGATATTGCACATTTCTACAAATTTAGAATCACATAAAGAGATCATGTAGGAGGAAAACACGACAGGGCATGCTGTTATAGGAAAGTAATCCATGACACAGCTGTGTGATATGTGATTCTGTTACCACCCCGAGGTTGAATATTTTCCAATAACAGCATGTCTCTAAAGTTTTATCCCTCTTATACCAAAGTGATTTGCCATGGATTACTATTTTCAATTTATTAATGAATGACAGGTCATGTTTTATTAAACCTTTTCTAGTTACATTTAATGCTATGGAAATGGAGTTATCACTTATTTTACATCAGATATAAACAGTCGTTCCATCACCAGGCTCTCTCTCTTTCTCTCCCTCTTGAAGTTAATAAAACAAAACCAAACAAAATGGTGCAAAACTTACTAACTGTTACAAAGCACTGACATTGGAGACTCCTTCCAAATATGTTAAAAAATAATCACCTAACAGAAAGCTTCACCACATCAATGACTATACACTTTTTTTTGTTAAATAAAAATGTTTTTTAATCTGTTTTTTATTACTAGCCTTATATTTTGTGAAGTGTTTGTCATCCATGTCCCTGGGAATCTGCAGAAACAATAATATACTGGAGTGAGAGTATTACTATAAAACTGTCACTTAATTTACAGTCGGAGCTACTGTTGTGCTGTTATAGAAAACTATTCCACGCCTACAGATTTGAGAATTTAACAATACTTTAGTAAAAACATGATTAAAGGGATATTTAGTGCCTAATCTCTATCCACTGAATCTGTGTTTTATGGGCGATTACTACAGACACATTTCCCTGGATGGATATAAGAACAGAAAACCTGTTGACTCAAAATTCACTGTATATCAAAAAGGCAGCTGTTGAATTTCATCACTGTTTAAAATACACAACTATACAATGCAAATTCAAAACTGTTCTGAAACAACTTTCTGCAACATACAAAGCAATTATGATTTCTTAAACTTTCTCAAAGATTTTATGGTATCCATTTTCTATCAGACGAAAAAGGCATATCGATGTTTATTTAGAGCCTTTTATTTTTTATAAATGTAATTTTTTATTTAGAATTTAATTAATTGATTATACTGGTAATTAGTACACATTCTTTCCTTGAAAAAGTAGTAAACTCTCCAAAACACTTAATAAGATTTAGTTAAGTCAGCTTAATTCTAAAATACGACTTAAGAGTTTATGCAAATATTCTTGCTAAATACATGTTTCCCATAAATGTTTATTTACAGAATTGAACAACTGCCCTAAGACATTTATTAGAGTTTTACTGAGTTTGGAGTAAACAGGTTTTCTGTTCTTTTCTCAATCCAGGGAAATGTGCTGGAATTCCTGTCTGAGGTAATCATATACATGTTACAGACAGCAGGGGACAGAGATTAGGTGAAAACAAGCAAACAAACAAACAAATAAAAAACACTGGACTAATGTTAGGGAAAGGGGCAGGGATAGTGGCTGTAACTTTTCTAACGTCTTCAGTTTTTACCTGGTAAATTTTTAACAAAGTGTTAGCAGGTGTCATCATAAATTGTATATACCTATAAATATATGTAGGTAGTTTTTAAACCTTATACGGATTCACAGAAAGATATTTTACATGAGGTTGCATGTTTTGTCTTTGTTTCTTCTATTAGAAGAGGAAAGGTACAGGAATACAGAAAACCTTCCTATACACATACTCCTGTGTGTGTGTGTGTGTGTGTGTGTGTGTGTGTGTGTGTATGTGTGTGTGTGTGTGTGTGTCCACTGCAGGGCTATAAGACTGATGGGGCAATGTGGGCCTCATCATAGATGTCATTGGGGACCCAGGCCAGGGTGATAAATTTGGGACAGAAACAGGGCAGCATGGAGCCACTACTATCCACTGAGCACACACACACACACACGCACACACACATACAGAGAGAGAGAGCGAGAGAGAGAGAGAGAGAGAGAGAGAGGTCAGACACTCCGGTTTGGCTATTAAGGTCCATGTATCTTTTTTATTACGGGTGAATATGCCAGGCCAAATATGAGCTGTTCTTCAGAGAACCTGCATTAAAATACGAATGTAGGACAATCAACCTCTCATAAATACACTAGTTCAGGAAATTACACTTTTTCCCCTCACTGCAAAATGGCCTATTGAGATTCATTCACTGCTTTAATAATGAAACGCCAGCCAACTCATGAACTTACCTTATAAAAAGGAGGGGAAATGTGTGTTGGCTTTTTAAAGCAAGAACTCAGGCAGTGTAGGACACTCAGGAAACCGCTGTTCAATTTACACACAACTTTACCTCGCCTCTCCACTCTTTATAAACCTCCCATATGTGTGCTTCACAGCATCACAGCCATGCTACCCGACACACTATCAATAATTCACACACGTCCAGACAGATGGAGCTTCTTTCCTGTCCTCTCTCTCTCTCAAACCCTGCCTCTCTCAGTCGCTTTGTCTCACATACACACATATATACACAGCATACACAAACCCCACAGGGATGCTGCACAATGTTGCTCATTCTCACTACACAGCACTTTCCATTTTACATTCTATTTCCATTCTATTACAACAGTGCGATAGGAGAGGCGGGGAAAAAGAAACTCCACCATGACACTTTTTTCTCCTTCTGCTTTGTGAATAATGCAAACTAAACAAAGAATTTTACTACTAACTCTCTCTTTCACTCTCAACATTTTTCTTTCCCTCACACACACAAAGGATGGAGGAAACTTTAAAACTTTCACTGCAGGAACCATTGTTGTTATCCATCTGTCTCAGATCTCGCTCTCTCTCTCTCTCATATATATATGAGACAAAAAAGTAAAATCTGGTAGCTGTTATGCTCTGGAGGCACGTTATTCATTGTTCTCCACCACCATCAACAAAACACCAACTGAGGGAATATCTTGGAAGAACAGTGTTTATCCCTCCAGAACAGTTTCAGAGACTTGTAAAATCGTATTGTCACGAATTTCCCGCTCAGCATGAGCTGTGGTTCTGAGTCCTTGTTTTGGGTTCATGTCATGAGCTTCTATTTACTTTGCCATCAGTGCTTTTGTTTCTCTTTTAGTCTGGTCACTGCGCTGCTACCTGAGTGTGTTCACCTGTTCCATGTCATATTTTGTTCTAATCTATCTACATAACACCCTGCTGTTTCTTTGTCTTGTTGAAGTCTCATCAAATGTTACCATTACCGTTTCTAAGCCTTGTTGCCCTAGCTCTTTTTGTTTCTTGCTTGTTTTTCCAGTCTTATGATTATGGATAACTCCATAGGTTTGTTGCAGTCTGCCTGTGCTTGGATCCTTAACAACAATACAAAGATTCATTAAAAACACACACTGATTTTACACACTTGTGCCCTGCCTTCCATTACCACTAATTATGCTAAGTAACCATTTTGGTGGCTCATGGTGGACCATCATCTTAATAACACAGTTTACGTTGTTTTTTCCTTTAATCTGTCACTCCTCTGTGTGTGTGTGTGTGTGTGTGTGTGTGTGTATAACAACCTCTTCTGTCTGTCTCAATCCATCCACCCTTCTCTCTCTATGTTAGTCCATTAAGAGTGGAGAGAGCAAGAGGACTGAGGACACTTAGCATGGTACTGTCATGTTGGTCCACTTAACATCAGTACAGCTTTGTTCTTCATTGAGACTACTACAGCGAGCCGCACGCGCACACACACACACACACACACAGAGGAGGTGAGAGGCCATCCACACCATGCACAATAACTGCAGCTTAAAATAGAAAGTTTTAGCAAATCCGGTGAGGCTGCCGAGAGGCCAAATTATCAGTCATCGCAGAAAGCTTGTGGGTTTCCACTTTCCAACACACTACCCACAGCCACCGGGACGTTCTGCATTGTCATAATAATAGCAGCAGAGAAATTTGTGGCCTCAAATAGCGTCAGAGCAATTTGTGCGCCCATGTTCTCTCCATCGCCTCCAGAAATAGGGCCCTGTCCTATTCGGGGAAAAGGGGAACCGAAGCTATTGTTCCAGGATCAGGGCGTAATCTCAGTTCGGATAATGCAGCTCTGTCCCTTTGCTACATACTGGGCTGAGGTGCTGAGGGAGGGGCTGAGAGAAGACAAAGTGTGTGTTTGGGGTGATCTGCTTTCACTTCTAATGCAAACATTGAATTGATTCATAGGTTGTGCATCCAATTAATCCACACTGATGTATAGGATGGCTCAAAGAGAGAGAGAGAGAGAGAGAGAGAGAGATGAGGGACAGAAAAGAAGAATGGCAAGTGGAAAGACAGATGCGCGATAAGGACTCGTATCCGTCAGGATGCTGGCTCTGTTTACCGTGCTGTCACGACTCTGTTCCACGCCCGTCCCTCGCTCGTGATGGACGGCAGGGACGTGCGGAAATATTTAGCCGGGATGATCTCGGAGCAAATGAATTAATATTTCATGCCTGGATGGAGTCTCTTCAATATTTCAGCTGTAATTAATAAGACCGCAGAGAGCTGCTCGGGTGAGGGGGGACACGCCGCTGGGTGTCAGAGACTCAAGATCAGTAGCTCCATCTTTCGCTGCCTTAACTTCTCCTTACACTGTATAGAAATATAAGTGGTAAATGGATGAATTGGTGAATTAATGAACAAAATATTTTTCTGTACTAGGCCCAGCTCTAGTGTATGCATCTCAAATTTATCAAATTCCAATAAATCAATTGATTAATTATTAATTTATTAATTATTAATTTATTCTGAAAGAAGAACCATACATCAAATCATTGTTACAATAATACTATGTGTGTGTGCAATTTTCACCAAACCACAAATGCGCCACAATCACAAAACATTCAAATCTGCCACTACAAATGATTTTTTAAAATTACAATCATGACAAACCATTAGAGTGTTTCTAATGAGCAGCACTGTGAGGTTGTATCTGGCATCACCACTGGGTACATTAACACTAGAACGGGTAGTGGTAGTTAATGTTAAGCTTCTTTACTCATAACCAGAAGATAAGTTCAATTCCTGCTATGAAAGAAGCGCAGTTGGATCCATCAGCATACCCCTTAACCTTAACTGCTCAGCCGTGCGCTTGAACTGGATTCTGCCTCGCTTGTAAGTCACTTTGGATAAAAGCGTCTGCCAAATTAGTAAATGTAGACTGAAGTAATGGCAGCAAAAGTAAAGCCCAGAGCATAAGCCATCGATCCGGCTGAGAAAGTAACTGATGAGCATCAATACGAAACCCTCTTACGCCTCCGTAAGTTCAGGTTTGCTATCCTCTCATGGGTTCTCCCTCCCACACAAACACACACAAACACAAACACACACACAAACACACTTTTCTAACTTTCTCTTTCTCTCTACTCTCAATGAAACCTATTTCTGGATCATGCAAACACCAGGGTCCAAATAAAGACACATCAGGCTCATTTTGCTGAAAAACAAAAGTGTATTCTGGGATTTGCTATGTGTGTGTGTGTGCGTGTGTGTGTGTCCAGGGAAGCATGGCGAACTCTTCTTCTCTTTTTCCGATTCATTAACTCTCCTAGAGGGCAAAAGAGCTGATTTTCTTCATGGTGCTGCTGTCAAACACAAGTAAGCATATGTGTGATTCACCTCCCCTTCTTTTTTCCCAGCATTCACAGAACTCCATCTCTGGGGGTGGCACAGAATCCTCCCTGGCCTTCTCCAGCCCTTAAATATGAGAAAGTAGGGCAGTAAGGCGTATGAGGCGTGACCTCGTCCAGGTTCCTGAAGCAGCAGGGATGATCTCTTAGCAGCTTCACACACACACACACACACACACACACACACACACACACAACACCAGTACAGCCTTAGGGAACAGTGTGTTAGTGTAGCAATGTTCACTAGGCCACACACATCAAATGACAACTATGTCACCGGCTTTCAAGCACCACACACACTTCCTAGTCTGTCAGCCATATTTGTCCACTCTCTCATAAAACAGTTTAGGGCTCTGATACAGCAAATCAACTTTTGGCTGCTGGCTTTTGTGACGTTCTGTACCATTGGCATTGGTCCATCACTGCACTGTTTGAGCTTGCTGTATCTGCACAACTTCTCTGATTGGCTGTTCAGAGAAAACGAATCAGAATGAAGTCACACATTTTACATACTTCACTTTTACTCATAAAACAGAAAAACTATGATGTTTTTGCATCATGTGTTTAACTGGGTTCTCTTTATCTAGTTTTAGGACATTTCAAGTCAAATTTATGCAGAAATACAGAAAACTGTATAGGGTTCTCAAACCTTCTAGCAGCACTGTAAAAATTGATGTGCAAGTCATTTTGTTTGATTTTTCTTTCAAAGTCCTTTCAAACTGTATGCCACTATAAGTACTGATACTCAAATACATAATACAATTTTGTACCATAGTATGCAATTTTTTACATGTTCTCTGAGATACTTGGTCTCTTTTAATCACAAATACAAACTACTGGCACCTTCTGGCATGGAAAGCGCAGATTTTTCCATTAGCTTGATGTGTCCCTATCCCTATGGCCATCAGTGTTTTGTATTGTTATTATTAAATCCTGAATGCAACAGCTGTAGCAGAGTCCTTCACATCTTCTCTTGTTCTCATGTTCTTTCTTAGTAGAAAAAGCAATGAAAAAAAATCCAAAAACACGTGTCAAAAACACCATGCAAACAGCCTTCCTCAAGAGTGCTGTGTGGTGATATTATAAAAGCGCTTATGAATGATAGCTTCTCGTGCATGAGCTTTAAATAAGATTTAATCAACTTCAGAATGCGAGTATCAGGCTAATCCATTTGCTTGCTTTCTAGTGGTATACAATGGCACAAATAGCACATAAATGCACACACAGCTGGGTTCCTTGTGCTGAGAGAAGAATAGGGTAGCAGTTTTTGCTATGTTTACCGACTCTCCGTTCTTGTTCGTTCTATTACAGCGTCACTCTGAATAATCAAACTCGTAGGCCTCTGATTAAACACCAACGATGATCACCTTCTCTCCTTTCACATTAGCACCATCCCTCCACCCCTCATTCCTATTTTTAACCTTGTTTAATTCCCAGCCCACTGTTTCATCCCAAGTACCACTTTTACCCATTAAAGCACTCTTCAGCTAACAGTACTTAAGGACATGATTCGCCCCAACTAAACACATTTAACACCTCTCCCTCCACTCTTTTTTTCCACAGGGAACTGTCTTTCCTTCTCAAATCTGGGCTTTGGCTCACCTCTTAATAAGCCATAAAACATGCAGAGATAACTCTATTTACACCTGAAGGCAGAGCTAATCAAAAGCGTCGTTCCCGGAGGGAGATCTGCCGACCCCTGTGCGCCATCAAAAGTCAGGACAGGGCCAGAAACAGCCTCTAATTGCTCGCTGATTGCTCCAAGGAGAGAAGGGAAGGAAAAAAAGTACCAGATTACCTGCTGGCCTGTCTTCGTCTCACATCTATTATTATTTAAGGTCAACCTAGACAGGTAAAGGGAATCACGGATGTCCTCATCTCTCCTCCAGCCCGGATTTTAACCCCATGTTAAAAATAAAGGACTAACCTCCAAATAACCATGGTGAGAAAGCAGCAACACGTCAGGAGGCCTTGTTCATACAAGCCTGACTTGAATATTAGCTTTGCAGGACAAAGCAATAACATTAAGAGGAATGTATTAAGGTATTAAAATGCACAAGATTCATTGTGGGGTTTAAGCGTGACAGCTGTGAAAGCTTTATGAAGTGTGACAGCTGTGAAAGCTTTGTGGCTGTAAGAAAAGGATAATAACACCTCAACAACTCTAAGTCCCACGCATTTAATATCTAACTAGGGGGTTAATGTTTCATAAAAACTTTCTTTAACTGCCCGTAATAACTTCAGTTAATGAAGAACAGCAGGACAAAAAATATTAACAGCAGATTAGCATCGTATTTCCATTACAGGTGCTTAACTACACGTGATTGACATTGCTTAGTGTTTGTGCACGAAACCTGAGTAAAAGAGGTGCTACTGAAACTGAAAGTTGGGTTGATTTTCCCCATGTAGAGAGATCCTGCTGCCAATTCTTTATAAATAAGGACAAAATATATACAGAAGTCTGTAACATCACAACCAGTGCAGTTGAGTCATTTAACCTCAAATCCAAGTTTCAAGTGCTTACCCTGTGTATTACACATCATGTATACTCAATAGGAACATTTTAATGAAAATTCCTGCTCATTCACACAATTATCCAATCAGCCTATCATGCAGCGGCAGCACAATGCATAAAATCATGCAGATCTTTAACAGGTCTTCACTTCATGTTCACATCAAACATGAGAATAAGGGGAAAAAGGTGATCTCTACGGAGTCTCTACGGTTTACACAGAATGGTGCAAAAAACCAATAAAAAAAACATCCGGTGGCAGTTCTGTGGGTGGAAATGCTTTGTTGATGAGAAAGGTCAGAAGAGAATGGCCAGACTGGTTTAAGCAAAACGGAAGGCTACGTTAAGTCAAGTAAGCACTCTTTACAACTGCGGTGAGGTGAAAAGCAACTCACAAAGTACAAGCTTGAACAAGCTACAACAGCAAAAGGCCACACTGGATTCCACTCCTTCACGTAAGAACAGGCTACATAAAGTGAAGCTTCTGATATGCATTTCAATCCTGCCAAATGATTGGCTGATTGGATGTGCAGGCATACACGTGTTCCTAATAAAGTGGACGGCGAGTGTATATTACATATTTATAACACTCCAAAACTAAAATGTGGCCACTGATCATTGATGGAAACCATGACTTCATCTACTAAAGATGTAGGATAAAGATTCAGCTGACACAACTGCTGAAACCACACACACACACACACACAAGCACAACCGGCCACGATCCATGAAGCAGAGCTCCTCAAGTGTTTCCGTTTCCCTTTTACTGCTCCCCGTCTCCTCTCCGCTCTCATTCAGTTTGAGAGGCTTTATTGGGTTGTGCTTTGTAACCTCATTGCAAGAGCAATTAGATGATAACAGTGACAGCTCCTAATAAGCATATCAATAATAACAAACAGCAGCAGTTCATTTTAACCAGGACCTGCCGTTATTATTAGTTCCATCATGACCTTGTTTCATATTTTAGTACAAATTGTATGTATAATTGTATGATAAGAAGGAGACGATATTGTCCATCAGTGAGATTTAACACGAATTTGGTCGAATCCTAATGCCATGTATGAACTAACATAATATGTTCCGTTAGTAGGATTTATAAATGAACAGTAGTATCTAAGGACATTACAGTGTTACAGTTTCACAGAGTATGACGAAATATACTACTTTTATGTCTTTTACCCCCTACATACACTTTCTTTTTCCCGATCAACCACTCTGCTCAAGTGGTTCTCATCCCTTTTGTGTCTGGCTGTGAGTCGCGGCTGTGGACTCACCCTAAATCAACCTCCGTTTCTCCGCAAAGAGATACAACTGCACTGAAATCTTTTTAGCTGTTACACTTTACATTACTACCTCTGCTGGTATTTCTGGCATTTTTGTAACTTTATCATACACAATGGCTATCAAACCCACAAAAGAAGATGGCATTACTGACCAAAACTAAAGAAAATAACTATCTGTTTAAAAGGAATGTGTTAAATACTGACAGTGTAAGAGATTTTACAGAAAAGACAATCTTTTTAAGAAGGATAAACTGGGATTTGCTCTGATTGTTTCGTTTTGGTTTTGTTTATCTAGATATACAAGATGTGAAAAGTTTTTAAAAATACCTTCTCCTTTACTTTTCACCACTAACTTGTGTGTTTTTAAATGGTCAGTTAATACAGTAAAATGGTGATTTTTTTTTAGACGAGGTTATCACAATGTAACACCCTGTTATTAAAACTGTAACACCCCGAGTAGCATAGAAGACCCTGTTTATACCTTTTCTCATATGTATTTTATCCATTTTAATCATTTCTCTAAACCACATGACAACCAATACATTAAATTCTAACATATATGACCCAGTTCACATCATTTAAGCTGTCCAGGACAACCCACTCCCACCATTCCTCACTTTCTTCTCCAGCCTAAATATGAAACTGGTACCACAGGAAGTGAGTTTCCAAGTGTTCTGAGCTAGATATGCATTTGAATCCGAGTGTAAATGTATATTATTAACATCTTTTTAAGTAACACAACGTATTAAACAACGAAGTGTAGATGGTGGTCATAATTTTCGATAACAGCATGACTGTATGGAGTAGAACTGGTGCTGAAAAGCTGCAAATTAAAACATTGCAGCCGTGAGACATAAAAGCCCATAATTATGCTAAAAAGTGTTAATCCCTATAAGTCATGCAAATCCTCATTATAACTGTGAGACGCACACAGCAAGCAGGTGAAATGTTTGAATTTTAATGTTAATTTGCAAAACGCATAGAATATTGATAATAAGAAAAGATCAGTCTCTAAGATGTCAAGATTTATGCTAGTATTATGATTCATGAGACTGCAAGTATTCTGGACTTTATCTGATTTATAAAGCTGAGAAGATTCTTAACTTAAGCTGAGAGGATTCTAGACATAAACGTGACTCAATGTGACAAACGTGCCTCGACTGTCTTACTGATAAACAGAAAAATAAAGCTTTATTTTGTTAATATTAAAAGCATTGACAAAGAATTTAATGTGCTTTCATCAATAATTCACAAATGACATAAATTAGGAAAACTACCACAAGCATAAAAAAGATGAAAACATACTTTGGATTAAAATATATGTGCATTTCTTTTATTTTTACAGTGAAGGTAAAAAGATTTGCTATTCTCTCTCTCTCTCTCTCTCTCCCTCTCTCTCTTGCTCTCTCTCTCACTCTCACCTGAATACGAACCCAGACTTGGTCTGTCTGTGCTGAGCTCCAGCAGTATCTGTGGGGAGGTGGAATATTTACATTCCAAATATATCAGCTATTCTTTCCAATCCTACACCGCTGCCCTTTACAGTCAGAGAGAGAGACAGAGAGAGAGAGAGAAGAATTAGGAAAGGAGGGAGAAGTAAAACCTGCAGAATAAACAGAGAAGTTTGACTCAGTCAAGCAGATAAGTAAATCACAGAGTGCACTCTGCAACCTAGTTGAAGTACTCACTCTATCTCTTTCTCTCTCCTTCTCCCTTATTCTTCTGTTCTCTCATTTTTCCTGAGATGAGCATCAAGACGATCCGAGTCCAGACAGCACTGCGGAGTGCAACACTGCTAGCATGGCCTACATGGCTAATTTGAGAGGTTCTACTGCTGCTGTTTATACCTGCCTATAGACCAATACACATATTGTATGAACACATACAAACACACGCACAGATGGAAGACAGTAGGAGTTTTCTATAATATTGGTAATACTAATTACAAACATTCACTGACTGACTTGAATATGCATTTTCAATGAGACACAGATTGAGGCTGAAATCTTTATCACAACATAATGATAACATTAACAGAATTGCAGGGTGCTTTCTCTCTCTCTCTCTCTCTCTCTCAAACACACACACACACACACACACTACCCAACAAGAACTGACTATTTTAGATGGAAAGCAAAGCTGTTGTGAGACTCAGAAGGTGAGCTAGCATCACAGGATTACAGGTTTGTCAATCGGAGCGATGCTAGTCAAGCACGGGCGTCCTTGTGGTCATGTATCTCCTCTAAGTATGCTCAACAATGCTGTGATATTGTATGAGCACATGCTAGCTCTTACCAGTGACTAGTAACTCTTAACTGTGAGAAAATGGAGGGAAAAAATGGTAGCTGACGTTTTAGGGTAGCCCTGCCATTTTCGTGGAAAACCAAATAGCTTTTAAAGTTCAACTTTCCTAAAAAGTCACTTATCAACTGACTATAAGTTTCAAATCTGAGTAAATAAGGAAAACCTGTGTCTAACTTTTATAAAAAAAAAAAAAAAAAAAGTGCTACAGTAGGCTGCCTTTTTAGAGAAGCAGAAAGTTAAACATTTCAGAAAAGGCACTTTTTATTAAATGACAAATGATGATGTGAAGAAAAAAGGAGTTGGAAGATGACACGTCAAATGGAAAAGCAGCGTCCTCTTTGGAAGAATCATAAGATAGATGGAATGATTGGGTACAATGTGGAAACGAGTATTCTGTTGTTATGGTTACATATTCTGTTGTTATGGTTACAGCCGTTATTCCTTTTCTTCCTACAGAAACCTCTGAAGGGTTTAAGTAAAAAATAAAACACAATGGTGGTTTTTAGAAAAAGAATCAATGTTGTGACAATGAGATGTGGGATGTCGGATGAGGAGTTAGTGTCCTGAAGGTGATTATTTTCCAATAACAGTGCAGTTTTATTCCTCCTATACCACAGCAATTAGCCAAAGATTACAATTTTTTATTTATTAACTAAAGAATGACACATTGTACAGTTTATCCATTTATAGTTGTATTTAACTCTGTGGAACGTCTGCAAAACAAGTTAATTCCCGTTATCACTTACGTTATAACAGCTATAAACAGTCGTTCCCTCACGGGCCTTGTTTTTTTTTTCTCTCTTGAAGTTAATTAGACAGAAAACACAGCATGTCATGTTACTGAGGAAGCACAAAGTCCTCTGTTGTGAAGACTTTCCTGTGTTGGAAAAAGTTACAGCTTTACATTTGACTTTTACAAAGCACTGACACTGGAGACTCCTTACAAAAACACTAAATAAATGTCTACTCATGGAAAACTAGAGCGTCCACTGTAAACACCCTGCATTAGTTTATACTATAGAAATGATACTGTATTAATTGTAAATTTGCAGCTGGAACTATTGTCAGAGCTGCTGTGATAGAAAATTAATCAACACATTCTGACCAATTAGAATTGAGAATTCAATTGTGGTGTAAATTGGTAATATTTAATCCTTGAGTTTTATTAGTACAGAAGTGTCCAATGAATTGGATTGTGATTAAACTCAAGATGGCTCTCAAGCTCAGCAGCAACCAGTGAGTATGCATCTATTCCAAAACCCACTCTCTGTATGCATGTGCGCACACACACGCACACGCGCACACACACACCACACACGCACATACATATTTGCATATGTATGGTGATGAACTCGTGAAGAAAGGAGCCAGGCTAGAACCTGTCTCTCTGTTCTCCATCGTGTCAGGATCGAACCAAACAATGCAAAACTGTGACACAGACCTTGCAAACAGAAGCAGGCACACCAACAAGCGCAGACAATAACACCTAAACTGAGCAAAAGAGACGGAGATAGACAGAATGACAACAACAAAATCTAAAAAGAAAAAGCAACAAAGTTCACACTCTCATTAGCATGCCCAGTCAGGCCCGTCGCTGTTTATCATTATGGTACGTCGATTTTGCTCCCTTCCCCTTCCTACACTTCCAGTCTCCTCGGTCTCAGTCTAGCTCTCCCTCTCTCTTTCTCTATCTTTTTCCCTTGCTCACACTCTCTCACTCTATCATGCTCCCAATCTTTCTCTCTATCATCGCTATCACGAAAAAGGGAAGGGAGGGGAGCGTTATTATGAATTCCACCCTCCGCTTCTCTGCGTCTCACCAGTGCGCCCGCCGCTGTGTAATTAGCAGTCTAATCAATGAAAAATGTGTCTGTCAAAGGCAGAAAAAAAAATTCTCAACAACACTGAGCTTTTAGCATCGCGAGTTATGGAGTGCAGAAAAGGAGAATGGACGTTATAGTGCGGTGCCTGTACACGTCAAAACAGTTTTCCGGATGCTTCTCACCTCTAATGTGACGTGCATTTCTGACAAGTGAAGCTTTTAAATGGATGATAATTTTACTCAGACCAACAAATACCAGGTAGACATCATATAAAGAATCAAATTTTCTAATTTATCGAGGTTGATCATAATTATTGCCTGTGCTTGCATCTGCTACAAAACATCCGTGAAAACTTCATCTGCATAAACACAGATAAAACTACAGAGATGGTCTGTTTAAAAAAAGAGAGCCTAAATATACAATAATTTATGTTCACTGAGAATTTATACACTGTAATGCAACCTCATTATAAATTTCTTAGAAGAAATAAAAAAAAAATGATGGGAGCTTTTTGGGTAACCAAAACTTAGAGCAATATTAGGGAACCATTTTATTAAACATGGGATTAGTCACTGTCTAATGTTAGTCAGTGTTCAATTTCTCTGTCACTACTGGACAAAACACACCACAGCCAAACACTAACAAATGTTTCTGTTGAGGAAATATCAGCAAGTACATTAACAGTTTCTGATTTTTGCAAAAGAACCTACTACTACTACTACTACTACTACTACTACTACTATAAGCTGTCTGTTGCAAGAGAAGCTACTATTACTTTTGTCAGTGTGCAAAAATGTTTAAATTTAACAGCTAGCAACTAAACTAGCCTTTATTAACAAACTAGCTTCAGTTAATTCCACCAGCTTACCTGAATACATACATATACATAAGTACTCCTTATATACAAACCTTCAGGCTACGTGTGATTTCAAAACTCCATTATAAAACATTATAGCAAAATACCCCAGCCTGAAAAAAAGACTTGCACAACATGGGGAAGAGCAATAGTTACAAGTTATTGTGCTATACTGAGAATGTCTAATATGTAGCCTGTAATGTGTAGAATGGTGTGTGTATAGAAATCCCAGAAGTAATCCCTGAGGGAATTCCAAAAGGTGTACAAAAGGTATACAATGCACCATATACTATAAACTATGTACTTGAGTATGTAGTGCCTGATTTTTAGGATAGTACTGTCTTAAACACAAACCTTTTGCACTGGAAAAAAAAATTACTACATAAAATCTCACATCACTGAACAATGGCAGAACAGCCTCTAGAGGAACAACCACTGATTTTGAAACCTCAGAAATGTCCAGTTCAAGCTTTTGCTTTGAAGTTGCGTTCATGATGTAAAGCTCAGCACCATCTGGTGGCTCTGCCCATTTCGCTGCATAGAGCACGCTGTGAACAGGAGCCTTTTTTGTCGCATTCCTGCAAACTTCCGAAAGTTTGACCAATCCCACACACCCCTGCAGAAAGTCTGATCAATCCCACCCACTCCTATAAAAAGTCTGACCAATTCCGCACACTCCTGCAGAAAGTCTGACCAATCCCACACACTCCTGTAGAAAGTCTGATCAATCCCACCCACTCCTATAAAAAGTCTGACCAATTCCGCACACTCCTGCAGAAAGTCTGACCAATCCCGCACACTCCTGCAGAAAGTCTGATCAATCCCACCCACTCCTATAAAAAGTCTGACCAATCCCACACACTCCTGCAGAAAGTCTGACCAATCCCACACACCCCTGCAGAAAGTTTGATCAATCCCACCCACTCCTATAAAAAGTCTGACCAATCCCGCACACTCCAGCAGAAAGTCTGACCAATCCCACCCAGTCCTATAAAAAGTCTGACCAATCCCGCCCACTCCTGCAGAAAGTCTGACCAATCCCGCACACTCCTATAAAAAGTCTGACCAATTCCGCACACTCCTGCAGAAAGTCTGATCAATCCCGCACACTCCTGCAGAAAGTCTGACCAATCCCGCACACTCCTGCAGAAAGTCTGACCAATCCCGCACACTCCTGCAGAAAGTCTGATCAATCCTGCACACTCCTGTAGAAAGTCTGATCAATCCTGCACACTCCTGCAGAAAGTCTGACCAATCCCACACACTCCTGTTGAACACCACTTCAGACACAGCTATTGTATCTTATTATACTGTTTAAACTGTACTGACTGCATGTTATTTAGGAAAAGTCTGCCTTGTGATTGTTTCCATGGACATTCTAATCAGGCCACCTTGCAAATTGGTGAATATGTAAATATGGCCTAAGCATGTTGTAGACCAAATATAGCCTACAGAATCTCAGCCCATACACAAAAAGTGCATATTGTTGATGGATTATGTAACACGTGGCCAGCCAGTTCTCAAACACAACAGCTGGAGGATGTCAACGCCACCGCAGGAAAGCTGTGCTTCACCGAGCTTAGCTAATTCAAGGAGATAAAGAGGACACTGATATTAAAAATACAGACTGTCACACAGATACACAACAAAAAGCAGGAAAAACCAAAAGACCAGCCATTCATGAGACATTTACGGCAATCACCACAAGCGCCTGACAGGCAAACACATCTGTATGAGAACTATTACTTTAAGGAAAACCTCAGTAAGACTGGTTAATATTTGATGTAATAAATGAGAAAATCTGGATCACATTCTGACAATAATTTTCCCCATTAAGCGTGTGTGGATGAGCAAATTACCATCACGCTCAAAACTCTTCACACATATCAGTGGCTTCAGAGAGGGAGGGGGCGGGGCAAGCAGAGTTCTCTTCACACTTCAAAAAGCGGTGCGGTGAAGACAACATATCAATTTCCATCTTCATCTCTTTTCATAAAGTGATGCTGAAAGGCTGAGAGCTCTCCATTTAGATGTGCCATCCTTGGTGAAATTGCCTATGTGGGTCGAAAGTGAACGGGATCGCTCGTTCCGCCTGTTATCATCTTCTATTAATAACATCAGTAATGCCAAGGCCACAATGGGTTTAAAAATTAATAACCAGTGAATAGAATCCAAGGCTAGTTCTAAAAATGCTTTTCAAGAATTGAGGTAGATTCTTTTTTCCTTCCCTACTGGCGAATTCATAAAAAAGTTGAGAAAGTGTGCTTTGAGGTTTGGAGCTCTGCTAAGCTTGACATGTTCCAGGAAGACCATATTGATCTTGTTTAACAGTTTGGATGGACCCTACAGACAGGAAGCACTTACAGGCTCCATGCATTACTCAGCCTGAGATGCTTGTCATATTCTATGTCCATTTATGTTGGTCTTATCCCAAAAAAAGTCAACATTTCTCCACTTCTATGCGTTGTGAATATCAAATCCAAATATTTGTGAGATGAGCATCATTTTAAAAGCCTTTCTGCTCCTAATGACCTTGCCAAATAGAGCATAAACATGGCGAGTGCTTTTCAGACTACATTTCAACGTGTTATTGCACCACGCTATTTAATTGCTAAATACACTTCCTGGCTATGTTGGTAACACAGAAATGTGACTGTTATTGATGTATAAATTGCCTGAGATAACTTCACGCGGGGCAAATGTTCTGCAAATAGCTAATCAATAAAAAAATAAATTACTCCCCGAAAGTGCATTCATTTGCTCTGTTTTTCAGCGAAAGGCCAGAATAGATTCAATTGACGGTGCTCTACTACATGCAGATAACTGCATACACACTCACGAAGTTAAAAAAACACTAAAAATCGCATCACACTGACAACAACCTGAAGTCCATATTAAATCATAACGCTCAGTCTGTGGGTCGAAGGAGTCTTAGGAGTCATGTCGCTTTGTTTGAACTGAGATTCCCCATTCATTTGGGCTATGTCAGGTTTTCAGATTGGAAATGGATAGGGCAGGTGTGAGAGTCCTTTGGCTAAGTGTGATGGGAGGAACAAAAGAGGATGGCGAAGCAAAGAGAAAAGGGCAGGTGCTGCTTAGCCGAGTGCAAACAGAGCAGAGTCACTTGGTAGGCGGCCGAGTGGCTCTCCGAGAGAGTGGATCATCTGAGGAGTTCATTAAAAACGCCTTCAGGACAAGGGCACTGTCATCTGTACTCAACTACAGCTTTGGATTGAGAAGGAGGAGGCATTCGGGGACCAAAGGTTTAGCTTAGAAGCTTAAAGTCACCTAGAATTTGTTTTAAAGAACAGGAATTTTTGCCTAAATTGAATTTCTGCCCAAGACTCTTGCACCATTGGATGATCTCAGCTGGATAGTGTAGATTTGTACCTAATAATATACAGTATCCACACTTAGCACTGTTTGTCTTTACTCTTCTACACCGGTGTACGCTAATGATTTATAATCCCAATATCTGGTGTCACCTAGAAGAGGACATGTTACCTTTTGAATCTGGTTCTTCTCACAGTTTCTTCTTCATGTCATCTTAGGGAGATTTTCCTTGCCACTGTCAACTCTGGCTTGCTTATTAGGAATTTGACCATGTCTATTGTTAAAAGTGCTCCTGAAATAAAATTGAACTGAATGGACATGAAATCCATATTCTATATATCCAAATTCCAACCCGACATGCCCCACCCCCTGCTCCTGGTAAACTGGAGTTGCATGACCCACTCTTGAATATTAAAAACTGATTAGCTCATGTTTTTCTCCCACAGAACCACTGCAGTGACAATTTTTCACACTTTCACTAGTTTGCACACTCCAATGAACTCCACTGAAAGGATTCTATCATAATAAGCATGTTTTCTAAACTTTGGGATGACTTTAAGATAGAAGTAAGGCAGTAAAACCAGAAGGAGCCTCTCTGGTAATGCATAATGAATAATAAATGATGCCCAACACTATAGTCTGGGCAGGAAAACAACCACTGCCCCATTAGTGGTCACACACTTGGAGAAATTCAGAAGCTATATATCGACTCTGGTACTATATATAGAACGTAATTATCTGTTCTGGTTTGTCCCATCATGTTTGCTTTGTTGAAATTTGGTTTTTTTAACCCTGCTCTAGTGATTTGCTAGTGATTTGCCTCTGTAAGAAAATCACATAATTACATGCAAGTGTAAAAATAATCATCCAGTTTTAAAAGTCCTTCATAATTATGAGATAACGGCTTCTTAGTGCAGAAAAATATGTGCATCTTTCTCCTTCACTTACTTCCTAATTAGCATGTACTAAGCACATCTTCCTGTGTCCTAATGATGGACTTGAGGCGCTGCTATCTCCCTCGGAATAAACAATCTCTCACTCCGTGTGTGTTATCGACACCGCATGCTAACTAAAGCAACAGTGGTGGAACATGAGCTCAACCGTGCAAGCATTACTATCATAGATTCAACAACAGTATATACAAAAACGCAATGGGGTGCCACGTTCTCCTGCAACACAAAAGTGTCTTGTCACACTTTTGTGTTAATTTAATTTATTAAACACAAATTATATTGTGTTTTATTAGTGACCTGCAGAAAATGTACCACACTGAAAACAAAACCTTCACTGCATTGCTCTTACGTTGCTTGACCTCGTTGTTGAAAAACAAACGGATTAAGAAGTGAATGTAATTCCTGTTGCATTACATTTTACTTTCATCAGTGTGCTGCGTTGCAGTTGTTCCACAATGAAATGCAATCACTGTCCAATCACGGCCCTAAGCTGTAGTAGGAGGCGTGGTTGAAATCTGAGAAATTTTATTGCTTTAAAAGTTGAAATGCCTCACCCTCCCTGACAGAGAATCCGAACTAAATTAGCATGTGCTAACTGGCTATGAATAAATTGAGAGAAAAACAAGGTAAATTAAACTAAAATAAAATATCTATGAGTTTAAATGATGCTAGCTTGCATTACTCAAAGTGTCATTAGCCAAGTTATCTTCCTAGATAAGATACTAAATTAACTGAACTTAATTACATAAAGTGCCACATAAAGTGCCACCAGAATATAAGTATATACAGAACTGCAGGTTACAGTATATTACTCAAAAGTTATGTCTTTTTTAAAAAGTGATAATAAAAGTTTTGATACTGTCTTGTACCTTACAGGAAAAAAAAAACCCTCCATCTAGCCCTGTAACTGTATCTATGGTAACCTTCCACCTCAAAAGTCCTTCACTCCGAAAACAGGCCATAATGGCGGCTTTTGAAAAGAGGAAAATCTTGGGCATGCTGCTGGGTAAATGGATCCCAACACTCCTCCCACAATTCCACGGACACTCGCTCCCTACAGCCTCGCCCTGATTACCGGCTATGCTATGAGCTGCAATGGCCATCAGATATGAAAGCTCTTCCACCCACAAAAGCCTGAAACGGCTCTAACTAACACATGCGGAGCTCCTGCTTCACACCCACGCGCTCAGGGACAGATATGTCAACACGACGATGCTTATACATGAGCACACGCTACAAACCCACAACACGCTACACACATGGCTCATTACGAATATGATCAAAAAGGGTCATGCTGAGAAAAAGTCCCCGTAAACAAGCAAGACTGTATTGTAGCATGATAATCTCAGAAACTCTTCTCGGTTGTTGAACAAGTATTACAAAAGTACTGTATATAAACCCACACACACGTGCACAGGCACACACATTAAAGAAACACAGTTCTCCACATAACACCCCTTGGCACATTACATAACTCATACCAAAGCCCATATGGAGACATAAAACATTTCCTGCCTCATTGACAGGGAAATAAAAGGTCTCCAGATGCCTTGATATTTACTCTGCATTCATTATTTTTCACTTCCCGCATCCCAAATCAGATTGTCACGCTGTATCAGAAGCTTGTATAACACTGTATATTTCAGTAAAAATTGCCGCTCTCTGCTAACCAGAGACCACTGACCTTTTTTTGTTTTGTTTTGTTTAATTACTGGAATGGCACCTTTTTAATAGTGTTTTGATTGCTTTTGGGTTTGGCTAAAATCTATTAAAATAGAAAACATTTGCAGTTTATATTTACATCAATAGGTAGGTATAATATAGTGCAACATTATCGACTTCTGAAGAAATTCTGTAAAGTGAAGATGCCTTCAAAAATAATGAAATGAAACCTTTCAAAATATCAAAATAATTACTGCACTGAGCACCAAACAATAATGCAAGCAGTAAAAAATGAAACTAAATCATAATTGGCCTTCTCATTTAAAAATGCAGTTTTCTAAGGAGATTGGCTTTCAGACTTCTTGGAGAACTTTAATGTTCTTCTGTCTCTGCAGATAAAATCCCAGACAGCCTTGATGTTTTTTTTCCAGTCCATTATTTAACAAAATACAAAATTTTGTAGCATTACAAAAAATATGAACATTAATATTGTGATTTTTTTTTCGTTTCTCCTGAAACACTAATGTAGTACATAAAAAATTTAAAGAAGAAAAAAGCAGGCACAAAATTGATATAAAAAAAGGGTGCTTAAGACTTTTGCACATTTTTATGTTAAGTCTTTTTGCCTAGCACACAGAGGACCATCTGAAAATATACAATAGTTGGTGAACTATTTCACTTTAAAGTCAAGATCATGGAAATGGATAGAGATTATGTTCTAGGTGCTGTGATCTTTGTGCTGCGATGCTTTCAGGAGACTCAGTCATAAACATGTTTCTACATGGAAATACCGGAATATTCTTAATGCAGTATTTCCTGCACAATTAAATTTCCTGAAAATTTTACCCAATTCCAAGAGCAAAGGAAACCCTTACTGAGAACAGTATCAGAAAAAAGAAGTGAGTGAATTCTTTATCTGGTCATGTCTCACTAGTCTAAGCACATCCTGTTATCACTTATGTTATGGCAGCTATAAACCGCCTTGAAGCTTATGTTACAGCGAAACTCATCCACAAACTTGTCCGTCCTGAAGAGTTTCCCATGTCAGAAAACTTAAAGTTACAGCAGTGACACTGGAGACTCCTTCCACAAATGCTAAATAAGCAACTTCTCATGGAAAACTTCACCATATCAACAATTATACATGTTCTAAAACTGTTTCTGTTGCTGCTTTACATGTCTCTAAGTTGCTACTATAGAAACGATAATGTATTAGAACAAGGAAATTGGCCTTGTTTATAAGTAAACAACTAAAATTATTTTAAAACATTTGTCTAAAATATAATAACAGTAATAGGAAGTGTTTTAGTTTAAAAAAATTCTGTAAACAGTGAATTCCTGTGTCAAAAATATCCATATGATTAATATTTAGTAAAGAACTTGCTCATGGCACCCAATCCATCATATGATGAGTTGAAATGAAGGATGTGCCTCAGTTTGGCATTAAAAAAAAAAAAGAAAGGGAAAAAAAGCCTCCACCTGCAGCCCAGATCTAAGCGTCTCTGTCTCTAATGGTTCGCTCCATGATGACTCTCGATTACAGCCCACACAGAGCGAGAGAGATTTAAATAAATGAAATAAAGATCGCTTATTGCCGCAGGTCTGGTTGCACAGCGAAAGATTAATACTGCTCTTCTGTAAATCCTGCTCGGAGGGACAGGCTGAGTCACTTTTCCAGAGCAGGGACATTCATAAAAG